>NW_024096734.1:0-156807 GCF_016545835.1 Crotalus tigris
GGGTGGGCGTGTCGTATTCCCCAAACATGCTAATGAGGTTGTTTCTCCCCTTTTAGAGTACAATCTGGTAGTTGTTGCTCCCAGGCATCTCCTTTCCTTATCTCCGATCTTTGTGTATTCCATCCTAGTTTTAACCAACTTGCCCTGGATGCTCTCTATACAGTAATCAGGAGTATCAGTCTTCGTTGCCCTCTCCCCTCCACTCTCGGTGTTCCTCCCATATGCATCTTCATCGGGTTCATTCCACATCTCCCGTTGACGCATTTGGGTTGGTGCTGCTGAATGGAGTGATCGAGTTGTTACAGGCAGTAGGGCTGGAGAAGTTACCCTTTCTTCTCCCAAATACGGCAGGCAATTCAGTGTCCCCGCCAAGGGTATTTTAGATGTGGACCTCTTATCAGGCGACGCTCTTCTCTCTGGATATCCTGGGGGGTGCATGCAGATTCCTGGTCCACATGTTAGTGCTCCTATGTCTCCCGACGCTCCTTCAGATGCTCGGAGATGTCTAACCATTCTGGGGGTGGGGGGAGGTCTCGATTGTTGTTTGCGTTCTGTCTGAGTACTCCCGGGCTGTGGATGGTGAGAGGGGGAATTCTTCTCCACAATCCTCTCCATTGATATATTAGGTATTTCTTTAGGGTGTCTCCAGTGGGGTGGGGAATTACCCATGCTCCAAGCTCTCAGCGTTAAGTGGGCTGGGCAAAGATCGATATACCGATTAATAGAATCCTTATTGGATAACCATGCTTCTTTAAGCAAGCGGCCCCCTTTCGTATTGTCACTAGCAAAGACATGTACATTTTCAAAGTCAAATCGGTGGCCTGATTCAGTCATATGTGCCGCAATCTGAGAGTATTGTTCACCCCTCTTTACCGCTAATTTATGTTCATGGACCCTGGTTCTTACTCTCTTGGCGGTCTCCCCAACATAGTTCCTGGGGCAGTCTTCACAATCAATTCTGTAAATGACTGCTGACTTATCCATGGTGGGGAGTGGGTCCTTGGGGCGCATGATTGCGGCACGTAGCGTCTGATTGGGTCTATGGGCTACCTTAACATTGTATGGTGCTAACAATCTAGCAGTTGCCTCAGAGACGTTGCAAATATAGGGGAGGGTAACCAACATCGTCTGTGGTGCAGGTTCATTTGTACATGGATCTCTTCGAGGTTCAGGTGGCACACTAAAGCGCCTAATGAACCTTGCTGGATATCCATTATGTTTGCATATATGAAAGAGATGGTTTCTTTCCTCTATTTTTGCTCTGGCAGTACTGCAGTGGGATTCCACCTGTTTAAACAGGGCTCTAATACAACTAACTTTATGGGCCACTGGATGATTACTCTTATGATGGAGGATTCTATCCGTACACGTTGATTTTCGGTATACCCTAGTGTCAAGAGTTCCATCTGGCTGTCAATGAACCAGTACATCTAAAAATGCCAGTGAACCCTGACTTTCTTCCTCCATCATAAATTGAATGTCTGGGTATACCGAATTCAGTATGCCCATAAAGTTAGTTTTTTGATGTCTCTTGATGACAGTAAAAGTATCATCCACATAGCGGGCCCAAAATTTAGGTTGATATTGGGCCATCGCTATGTGCTCCAACTGTTGGAGTACTACCTCAGCGATTACACTGGAGATCGGAGACACCTATTGGGGAGAAAACCCGAACAACCAAAGACCTACATACAAACACCCGCGAAAACCTCAGAAAACATATATATATATATATATATATATATATATATATATAATTATTATATATTAGGTTGCTAACAAAGAATAAAGAGAGAACTGGTATAGCTATTTTGAGTTCCATTAACTCTCTTCAGCCAGACTTACTCTTCTGAGATTCAAACCTGGGCTTATCTGCATGTTAGGCAGTTGTTATAACCTCTAAGCCACAGGCTCTCTCCCACTCTGTTAGCTATCCGGAGAGAGACAGGGGGAGGAGATTTTTACCTTGAATGTACACCCTGTCAGCCCAAATATGGGAGAAAGAAATCTTCTTTCTTTTTCTTTTTCTTTTGCCTGTATTAGCTCAATCTAGAGCCATCCACAAGCAGCATATATATATGTTTTCTGAGGTTTTCGCGGGTATTTGTATGTAGGTCTTTGGTTGTTCGGGTTTTCTCCCGCGTAAAATTGGAAGTGTCCTGGCGACGTTTCGACGAAGACACTTCGTCATCTTCAGGCTGGTGTTTTCAGCTTCGGCCTTTGAGCACAATGTGTGGTCTTAGCTGTTTATTCCTTTTAACTGCAGTGGGGGTATGAATGAGTGGGTGAGCTTGGCTGTGGTTCTGATTGGGTGGATGTGTGTTTCTGAATGGTTTAGGGACTGTGGCTGTGCTCTGATTGGCTGGGGGAGGGTTCTGTTTGGTTGTGCTCAGGTTAGTCTGAGTTGCAGAGGGATTCAAGATTTTGGGCTGCCCTGCCATTCCTTGGCTTCGTGTTCGTGGTCGTGCTTCCTCTTCATGGAGGGTGTCAGTTTGCTTCATGTATGGATTGGGGGGGGGTTAAAGTGGCTAATGATGCAGCTGTGGTCTGGCTTCTGGTTTGTGGTTGTGCCTCATAGTCAGTGTGGCTTTGGGTGTGTTTTTTGCGTGGATGTTTGGTGGTGACATCCTGTGTGGTTTTTGTGAGTGTGGGTCTGGTATCATTTTTTGTTTTAGGGAGTCGTTTGTCAATAAGGGCGGGTTTCCAAATGGCTGGTAGGCGGGAGGTATCATCTCGCTTGTTCATGCTGTGTGGGCGTTTTTCTATCTCGATGGCTGCTCTGATTATTCTGTTATTAAAATGTTCACTTTTGGCAATGGTTCTGGTATTTTTAAAGTCAATTTCCTGTCCTGTGGCTTTAAGGTGTTGGACCAGGGAAGATGTTGGTTCCTCTTTTTTTGACTGAGTTCTTATGTTCTTCAATGCGTGCACTTATTCTTCTGTTGGTTTGTCCAATGTATGTGGTGGGACAAGTGGTGCATGGGATTTCGTATACTCCTTGATTTTCTAATTCAATTTTATCTTTGGGGTTTCTAAGGATGGTGGATATTTTTCTGTTTGTGCAGAATGCTGTTTTGATGTTGTATTTATGGAGGATCTTACTGATTCTGTCTGTGGTGCCTTTTATGTATGGGAGGAGGGCTTTGCCGTTTTCTTGTTCTTTGTCGTGGATTTTGGTGGGGGTTTCTTTTTGGATTAGGTTTGTAATCTTATTTCTATGGAATCCATTGGATGTTAGTACATTGGTGAGAGTGTGTAGTTCGGGTTTTTTTTTTTTTTTTTTTTTAATCAATATTTTTTATTAAAAGTTTTATAAATTTTACAAGAAAAACAAGAACAATACAGAACAAAAAACAACATATACAAAAGAAAAAAAGTTAAACAATACATATATAAAAAAAAAAAAAACCCACCCCACACCCCTCCCAAAAACCCTCCCTTCCCCCCCCCTGAGCTTCCCAGAGCAGAATATAGGCTTGAGAAATAAAAAAAAATAAAAATTAAATTAAAAACTTTATGTTTATATATATAAAAAAGATATCTATAATATATATAAAAATAAAACTTTTGAAAAAGCTATATAATATTTTTGTATACCCAATCTAAATTGTATAAATTTTATCCATTTGTCCCAGATAGCAAAAAACGTCTCTTGCGTTTGTTGCTTTAAGAAAGCCGAAATCTTTGCCATTTCTGCCAGATAAGCTACTTTAAAAAACCATTCCTGCAATGTAGGCAAAGATTCCTTCTTCCAATATTGTCCAATTAACAGCCTCGCGGCTGTGATCAAGTTTAACATCAATACAAACTCCTTTGTATCACAATCTGTAACAATACCTAACAAAAATAATTGCGGAGTAAATTTTACCCTCCTTCTAAAAATTCTCTGGATATTCCACCATATTTTGATCCAAAATGCTTTTATCTCTCTACATGACCACCAAATATGATAATAGGAAGCCTCCGTATAACCACATCTCCAACATTTAGGTTGCACGTCAGGGTACATGTAAGACATTTTTTGTGGATCAAGGTGCCATCTATAAAACATTTTATAAAAATTCTCCCTTAGATTCTGTGCTTGAGTAAATTTGACATTTCTCACCCAAATAGTTTACCAGGTGTCCAATGAAACTGGCTCACCAAAGTTCTGCGCCCATCTAATCATACAATCTTTAATTAGTTCCGTTTATGAGTCCAATTCAACTAAAACCCCATAAATTCTCTTAATGTGGGTTTGTCTTTGATCCTTCAGTTGCTTAATAAGATTTTCATCTTCTCTAAGAAAACCCACCTTACAATCCATCTTCCATCTATCTAGTAGTTGACTATATTGGAACCAAGAATAAGTAAAATTTTCTTGTGCTAATTCTTCCCGTGATTTTAATTGCCAGTTTTGTCCATCCCATTTAAGTAACTGTCTGTAAGACACCATATCCATTTTAACCCCTCTTTTTATTCCTTCTATCGCATGCAAAGGTATAGCCCATAATGGTACTTTAAAATCACTTTTATAATATTTTCTCCAAATCCTAAGTAAAGAAATTCTTAAAATATGAGATTTAAAAGCCCAATCTATTTTTTTATTAAATATTAAATAGGCATGCCACCCATAAAGTAAATCCCATCCCTCTAGATAACGTATCTCAGAGTTTGTCAAATTTACCCAGTCACTAATTAATGTTAAAACCACCGCATCATAATATAATTTCAAATTTGGTACCTTGAGTCCACCCCTCTCACGGAAGTCTTGCATAATTTTGAACTTAACCCTTGGTTTTTTCCCTGCCCAAATAAATTTATTGAGACCCTTCTGCCAATCATTTAAATTAATCTCATTTTTCAAAATTGGTAACATTTGAAACAAAAAAAGAAACTTGGGTAGAATATTCATTTTTATCACTGCAATTCTTCCCATGAGGTATAATTGCAGCTTTTCCCAATTCTTCAAGTCTTTCTGTACCCCGACCCACAACCTTTCATAATTATTTTTAAATAGTTTTGCATTAGAAACAGACAGCATCACCCCCAAATATTTTACCTTATTAACAATCTCAAAACCCGTCGAGTTAACCAAAATCTGCGTCTCCTGACTCAACAAATTTTTAGGTAAAATTTTAGTCTTATTTACATTAATCTTAAAACCCGAGACCAAACCATAATGGTGAATCAACTGTAATAAGTTTACTACAGAATAATCAGGTTGCGACAAAGTAACAACCAAGTCATCCGCAAAAGCTCTCAACTGATATTCTTTTTTATTAACATATATTCCTTTAATTTCCTGAGACTCTCGAATTTTAATCAATAATATTTCCAATGTTAAAACAATCAACAATGGCGATAAAGGACACCCCTGTCTAGTACCTTTCTCTATTGTGAAAACCTCCGACAAACCTCCATTAACACTAAGTTGTGCTGTTTGTTTTTGATATATTACCTTAAGGGCTTGTAATATGTTTTCACCAAAATTCATTTCTTCCATTACTCTTAGCATAAAATGCCAATTCAGTTGGTCAAATGCTTTTTCAGCATCTAAAAATATGAGCCATGCAGGAACTTGGTTGTTCTTATCTAAGTATTCTAATAAGTTAATAATTTGTCTAACATTGTTTTTCATATACCTTCCTGTTATAAACCCTGATTGATCTTTATGCACAAGATGATGCACCACCCTCATAAGCCTATTTACCAAAATTTTTACAAATATCTTATAATCCACTTTTAAAAGAGATATAGGCCTATAATTTTTTGGTAAAGTAAGATCTTGATCCTCCTTTGGAATCAATGATATAAAGGCACTACGCCATGAAGGAGGACTCTCTAAACCCTGTAAGATACCATTAAAAAGATCATTTAATGGTTGAATCATCTCCTCCATTAAAGCTTTATAATAAACAGCTGTTAACCCATCCGTACACGGTGCTTTCCCTAATTTCAATTGTTGAATTGCTGAGGCGATTTCCTCCTTAGTAATTAAACCATTAATTTCATATTTCTGATCCTCAGTCAGTTTAGGAAAACTTGCCTCAGCTAAATATTTATTTATATCTAACAGTTGTACATTAGTAGATTTGTAGAGGTTTTGATAATAATCCAAAAAAGATTTTTTAATTAATTCCTTCTGAGAAACTAGTTTACCCTTATAATTTATTTTCTCTATTATTCTCTGTCTCTGTTTCTTTCCTAATTGATAAGCCAACCATCTCCCCGGCTTATTAGCATTACAAAATGTATTTTGTTTCATAAATAATAAATTGGTTGCAGCTTGATCTGCTATCAACATAATAAATTGTGACCTTAATAACTTTACAGATTCTTTAGTACTTTCATCAGAAGGATTTAGAATCAAAGCCCTTTCTTTTAGTTTAATTTCATCTTCAAGTTCTCTACGTTTCTGAGTCTGATTTCGCTTATAAAAATTATTAATTTTTATCAAAACACCGCGCATAAATGCTTTACCTGCATCCCATACCATTGACATTGAAGTCCCCTTATACATATTCAAAGCAAAATAGTCCTTTAAACACTCCTTTAGTGTTTGAACATTCTTCTCTTGTCTAAACAAATTTTCATTAACTCTCCAGGATCTTCTTTCCTCTTTCTCTTGAATCAACTCCATCCAAACTGGACTATGATCCGTCAGTGATCTAGGAAAAATCTTTACATTCTTTACTTTATGATACAAATCCGTGGTAATCAAGAAAAAGTCAATTCTTGAAAAAGATTGGTGTCTGTCAGAAAAAAAAGTAAAGTCTCTCTCCTCTTGATTACGTTCCCGCCAATAGTCCCTTAATTCCCAGTCTTCTTTCATATCAAAAAAGGCTTTAGGTAGCCTTGCTTGTTTAAGAAAAGGAGAGGAACCTTTCTGATCCCTTTGTGTATCTAAGACACCATTCCAATCACCCATTAATACCACCGATCTATAATCAAGCAAAGTTATTTTTTGGTGTAACTGTTTATAAAATTGTTCATGTTGTTGATTTGGAGCATAAAGTCCAACTATAAGTACTTTCTTACCATAAATACCAAGTTCAATCATCACATATCTCCCCTGGGGATCTGATTCTACCAGACAAGCTGGCATGTTTTGTTTGACATATATAACAACTCCCCCTTTCTTCCCAGGTGCAGGAGATATAAAATGAGATCCCAAACGAGCATTAACTAAATATTTCTGATCTTTAAGTAGAATATGAGATTCCTGTAAACAAATAACATCATTGGTATGTTGTTTCAAATAATAAAAGATTTTTTTCCGTTTCTGAGGAGAATTCAATCCATTAACATTCCAGGTCAAAAACTTTGCCATCTCCCTTGGCACGCAGCCTGGAGAAGACACCATCAAACTCTGACAGAGCTGAGTGTGTTGCATAACTCTTGGGTCTTGCTCCTCCCACCGGCGGTGATGCACTTCCAGGAGAATTCTCTTTGGGCTCTTTTTTACGTTGCTCTTTCTCTTTACGCTTATAAGCTGCACGAGTCATCCTCTGATCTTTAGCCTCCGTTTGGCGTTGCTTTGCCACTTCTATCATCCCTGCGGAAACCAAATCTAGTGCCTCAGATTGCTGCTCAGTTTCCTTAGCACTCAAAGATTTCCGACCAGATGAAGTTGAGCCTGCACTCAGGACCGAAGTATAGAAATCTCTAGCTTTGTCAACTGTGTTCAATCTGTAACGTGTCCCAGCATGGCTCAAAACGATACCCATCGGAATTTCCCATCTGAATGGCATCGATCTCGCTTTAAGCTCATTGGTTAAAAAAGCAAAGTCTTTCCTACTTCTTAAAATTTTAGATGGGATTTCCTTTAGAATGATGACATCTTGGGCGGCAATCTGAAATCTTTTGTTGTAAAAAGCTTGTATACTCTCATTCCGCAGGGACTTCTTTGTAAAGTAAATCACCACATCTCTGGGCAAATTCTTCTGCTTAGCAATCCAGGAGTTGAGTCTATAAATTTTTTCTACTTCTCTCTGTAATTCTCCTTTATCCATATCCAAAGCCAGCGCCAGATCACTAAGAACCACCTCCATCAAATCTTGATTCATATCTTCCTTGATGCCTCTAATCCTCAGAGCATACTCCATTTGTCTGTATTGAAACATCAAAATATCTTCTTGTGAGGAGTCCACCTTCCTTTCCACGTCTTGAATTTTGTCCTCTAAAGAGTCAACTTTGTCTTCCACTTCCTCAAGCCTTGCATCGAGCTTAACCACCACAGTAGCCAAACCTGAAACAGCTGCCAGTATATCTTGTCGTAATTCATTATTATTTTCTTGCAATTTAGACTTTATCCCCGTTATCTCTTCTTTGAGATCATATTTAATTTCTGATTTAATCTGTGAAACAAATTGAGTCATTTCCTCTCTCATTTGAACTACAATCTCTCCCATTATGCCTCTAACCTCTTGCACTGAAAGTCCAGGTAGAGGAGGGTAGGGTGGTGGCTGAGCCGGTGGTGCATGTTTAGATTGTTGTTGTAGCTGTGCAGTGGAAGTTATAGGAGAAGAAATAACCTTGGGTACTGAGGAAGGCTGCTGCCTCTTTGAAGCCATTTTAAAAAGCACAATTGTCACTTCCCTTTCCCCTCCAGCCAAAAAGGGAGGAGGAAAAAAAAGAAAAAAAGAATTTTTAAAAAGAGACAAACTATAATCATTAAAAGTCCAGAATAAATCCGAAGAATAAGTAGTAAAAGAGCAAACAATTCAAAAAAAAAAAATTTCTAAGCCAAAAGCAAAAGCAAAAGCAAAAAACAATCCTTAAAAAGGGAAAGTAAAACAAAAGAGAAAGGAAAAAAAAACTCCGACACTTTCAAAACGCCATCTTAAGTCCTTTCACTAGTATAACAAAGACAAGGAGGAAAAATAGTAAAAATCAAAAGATAAAAAAATAAACACCTAAAATATAAGAAAAAGTCCTTTAAACTGCTCCGTCCGTTTAAAAATTACTCACCAAAATGCTGTAAACACGGAGATAGAATCGGCGGTTTCTTTTGCTTCCAAGGAAGCAAAAACAGCTGGGAGGCGGAGATCAGCAAGAGCTCCGAGGGAACACTCCTTTCACCCCCTCTAGAAATAACTCCAGAGGGGGTTCAGGGGTTCTACCTCTACTCTTGCGTTCTCTATCCCTTCCCTTTGCCCGGGAAGGGATTTCCGAGCCGCGGGCCAGCTGATGCGCGCTGCGCTCCGCGGCTCTGACACTTCCCCAGCTGGACGGCTAAAAGCTAGCCGCCATCGCCGTCGCCTCCCACCGGAAGCTCCTCCATCTATTGCTTCTTGTCCTGCCTTCAGGTGCTTTGGAGAATAGCTTGACTCCCTCTTCTTTGTGGCAACCCCTGAGATATTGGAACACTGCTATCATGTTGCCTCTAGTCCTTCTTTTCACTAGACTAGATATATCCAATTTCTGTGATCTTTCTTCATATGTTTTAGCCCCTGGCCCCTTAATTATCTTTGTTGCTCTTCTCTGCACTTTTTCCAGAATCTCAACATTTATATATATGTTATGGTGACCAAAACTGCATGCACTGCAAGCCAGATATAATAGAACAATTCAGAAGAATTCAAATTAAAAAAGTAAAAAGTTTAACTCTTTTAAAAGTTGTGCTTTAGGACTTTTCTAAAAGTCAATGAAATAATTAGATCCTTCAACCCAATGGAAAATATATTCCAAATAACTAGTAGGGCTATGTAGTGAGAATATGAACCTCAGTCTTACAAGAGTCTGCAGCAATTGTAAATGAAGCTTTTCAAATGATCTTAATGAGTGGAAAGAATCATATTCCAGGAAGCATTTTCTCAAACAGCCTAGACCTACAACGAATACAGATTTAAGTATCATCAGCAAGATTTCATATCTAGTATGACTGGAAGCTAAAACATAAAGAATGGTTGCAGGAATTGGATATATCTAGTCTAATGAAAAGAAGAACTAAGAGTGACATGATATCATTGTTCCAATATTTAAGGTGCTGAAACAGAGAAGAAGAGGTCAATTTATTCTCCAAAGCACACAAAGGCAGATTGAATGGAAACTAATCAAGGAAAGAACCAACCTACAAATAAGGAGAAATTTCCTGACAGAACAATTAATCAGTGGAATAGTTTGTCTTAAGAGATAGTGGATGCTCTATCACTGGAGGCATTTAAGAAGAGATTAGACTGAAATGGCACCTGCTTGAGCAGAGGGTTGGATTAGATACAGGGGTTCTCAACCTTGGCAACTTTAAGACTTGTGGACTTCAACTCCCAGAATTCCTCAGCCAGGCACACTGGCTGAGGAATTCTGGGAGTTGAAGTCCACAAGTCTTAAAGTTGCCAAGGTTGAGAACCCCTGGATTAGAAGATCTCCAAGGTCTTTTCCAACTCTGTTAATCTGTAGTCCAGATCAACCTGGCTACCTTCAGCACATGTATAATTAGGTCTTGGTGATTTCTCCTAGAGTTCTGTACCAATTGAAGTTTTGAGATTAGATGCAAAGAAAGCCTTATATAGACCACATTTACAATAGACAAATTTTGAAACTGTGCAGCTCAGATTTATAGATTCAAATCCCGAAGTGCTCCCAAACTGCAGTCATTAGCTATGAAGGAGTGTGTCAAAACAGGGAGATCATATATTTGGAAATGTGACTCTTCACCCAGAGCACTTTTACCTTGTAGGATTTGTGTTTTATTTATTATCCTTCATCCAAATAATGTTGGGAGGCAGGAAACCTCATAGAACATCAAAGATGGAAGGGACCTTGGAGGTCTTCTAGTTCAACCCCCTGCTCAAGCAGGAGACCCTATACCATTTCAGACAAATTGTTGTCCAGTCTCCTTAAAAACTTCTAGTGTTGGAGCATTCACAACTTCTGGAGGCAGGTTGTTCCATTGATTAATTGTTCTCACTGTTAGGAAGCTTCTCCTTATTTCTAAGTTGCTTCTCTCCTTGATTAGTTTCCATCCATTGCTTCTTGTTCTGTCCTCAGGTACTTTGGAAAATAGCTTGACTCCCTCTTTTTTGTGGCAGCCCCTCAAATATTGGAATTTAATCTACAAATAAACATCTTAATCCTAATTTATCCTAATTTCTACTAGGATACATACATACTAAGATACATTCAAAGAACATTCTTGCCCCAGCACAAGGATAGCCCACTATCCATTTCTCAAAAACATTCTTACATGCCTCCATCTGTATCTCTTTGTCTTCTCATTGAGATAACCTAAGGATGGCTTAAGATGCTATGATTTGAAAATGGTATTTCCCCAATATTTCTTGACTTTCTGAGTACAAAACAAGTGTTATATTCCCTAGGCTACAGTCCCTTCAATGTTATTTTCAAGATGTTTTGTTGTTTTTGTTGTTAAATCAATATTTAATTGAGTCAGGTTTTGAAGAGAGAGAGAGAGAGAGAGAGAGAGAGAGATTATGCATCAGAACAGAAACAGTTTCCTTAGATCTCCTTTCAGACTTCGCTCTCAGTTCTTCCTATTCAGAAAGGCTGATCACAAAAGCTTCTCTTTGCCCAGATGATTCTTGCATCCTTAACCTTCCATCCTCTTTCTAATTCATCACAGCACCATATGCAGATCTAAAAGAAGTGCAGAATGTGAAGCAGCAAGATACCATCTACTTTTTCTCATCAGACAGCTTGCTGAGAACAAGCGATTTCAAAACATGGTTAACATCTGAGAGCAGTGAAAACATGGTGATAGGACAGCATTCTATGGCAATCATTCTGAAGCTGGTCTGAAACATTCCCAACAGATTGCCATTATTCAAAGAGTGGTACTCTCTTAGTTGATCTCAATTTTCCCCAGGAAACTTCTATTGTCTCCCACCCCATGGGAAGGACAGCCAAGAGGCAAATAATTGGTTTAAAGAAGCTGTGGCTTTTATTGATTTTTCTTCACACCAGTGGAGAAAAAAAATCATAGCACTCTATGGATTCCCCATGTTTGAAAAAATACAGAATTTGAATGTCTGGCACCAAAGTTGGGTTCCATCTCTCTCTCTCTCTCTCTCTCTCTCTCTCTCTCTCTCTCTCTCACACACACACACACACACACACACACACACACACACACACACACATTCTTTGACACTCTCTTTCTTGTTCCTTGTTTTCTCCTTGTTGAAGAGAGACCTTTCACCTTTAAAGCTCCACAGAGCTACTGGGCAGAATTGGCTCTATCTCAGCCAAATCTATGGTACTTATACAACTGTTATGAAACTAGAATGCAGTTATGTGGACCAAGATAGACACATCCATTGGACTTACATACAGGTATATATTTGACATTGCTAGTGGAAGATTTATTTCTTTCCTCCCCCAGAGTTCTTCAAAGTTTTCTCCCCAAGTTATTAATTTTTCCTCTGGGAAGGAAAATGAATACTTTTGTTGCTTTTTACCTCCTTGGAGCAAATGTGCAAAACTCAGTCTAAGTTTTTTACATGTTTAGTTAGAAGTAAATCATCACATTCAATGCTGGACAGCATGGAATCCTTCCAGGCCTTCAAACTACAGTTCCCAGAATTCCTATTTACAGGCTATGAGGATTGTGGTTCCAACATCTGGAAGGCAATGGGTTGGTATCTTTGGCTTAATATTCCATCGCAAGGAATTTAAGTGCTTGCAAAGCAACAATTTTATTATAAGTTAAGGTTGAATCCACCTATTATGAATTCATCAAAAATATGCAGTCTGTTTATTTAAAACATTAAGATAAATGAGTGCTGGGGAATAAACTAAATTAATGGCATGAAATGAAAATAAATGGACTGTAATATGCAAATGCCGATATGATTGGGATTCATACTGTATCTACCTTAAAAAGTTGCTTTCTTGAAAATACTGACTGGGTAGAAGCAAATATTACAAATTTCCCTCTATATAGCATCCATATTCACAGTGTAAGAATAATATAAAGCCAGTTTAGTGCAGTGCTTAAGGCACCAGGCTAGACACCAGAAGACCATGAGGCCGTGAGGGCAATGAATGCCGCCACCTGTTTATTGGACCCGTGCCCCTCCTGGCTGGTTTCTGCCAGTAGGGAGGTGACACGAGGCTGGCTCCAGGAGATAATCAATGCTTCCTTGATGGAGGGGTCTTTCCTGCAACCTTTAAAGGAAGCAGTGGTGAGGCCCCTCCTCAAGAAGCCTTCCCTGGACTCAGCTGTTTTGAAGAACTTTCGTCCCGTCTCCAACCTCCCCTTTGTGGGGAAGGTTGTAGAGAAGGTGGTGGCATCTCAACTCTTGCGATCCTTGGATGAAACCAATTATCTGGACCCTTTTCAATCTGGTTTCAGGCCCGGCTACAGCACTGAGACTGCTTTGGTCGCACTGACCGATGACCTCTGGTGAGCCCGGGATAGGGGTCATTCCTCTATCCTGGTGCTTCTTGACCTCTGAGCGGCTTTCGATACCATCGACCATGGTATCCTTCTGCGTCGTCTCGGAGAGGTGGGGGTGGGCAGCACCGTATTGCGGTGGTTCTCCTCCTACCTCTCTGACAGGTCGCAGTCAGTGTTGGCGGGCGGACAGAGATCGACCCCTAGGCGCCTCGATCATGGGGTGCCTCAGGGCTCGGTCCTGTCCCCCCTCCTTTTTAACATCTACATGAAACCGCTGGATGAGATCATTCGGCGACACGGGGTGAGGTATCATCAGTACGCGGATGATACCCAATTATATATCTCCACCCCGTGTCCTTTCAGTGAAGCAGTCAACGTGATGTGCCGGTGCCTGGAAGATGTGAGGGTCTGGATGGGGGTGAACAGGCTTAGACTCAACCCTGACAAGACCGAGTGGCTCTGGGTCTTGCCTCCCAAAAGCCAACTGGATGGTCCATCTTTAGTCCTGGGGGGGGGGGCAAATTTACCTCCCTCAGTGCAGGCACGCAACTTGGGGTCCTCCTGGACTCACAGCTAAATCTGGAACAACATCTATCGGCTGTGGCCAGGTGGACCTTTGCACAGGTTCGCCTAGTGCACCAGTTGCAGCCTTATTTGGACCGGGAGGCTTTACTCATAGTCACTCATGCCCTTGTCACCTCAAGACTAGATTACTGTAATGTGCTCTACATGGGGCTACCCTTGAAGAGCGTTCGGAGACTGCAGTTGGTTCAGAACGCAGCCGCGAGAGCGATTGTGGGCGCGCCAAGGTACGCCCACATGTCACCTATCCTCCGCGAGCTGCACTGGCTTCCTGTGGGTCTCCAGATGCAATTCAAGGTGTTGGTTATCACCTTTAAAGCCCTTCATGGCATAGGGCCAGATTACTTACAGGACCGCATTCTGCCGCACAGCTCCCAGAGACCGGTGAGGTCCCATAGATTGGGCCTCCTTCAGGTCCCGTCGGCCAGACAATGTTGGCTGGTGGGCCCTCGGGGAAAGGCCTTTTCTATGGTGGCTCCGACCTGGTGGAATCAACTTCCCCCCGAGGTTCGAACTACTCCCACCCTGCCGGCCTTTAAGAAACCCTCCTGTTCCGGCAGGCCTGGGGCTGATGTCCCCGGGGGACCGGGATATGATCGGACTCGCGGTATGACTACTTTATTTTATTGTTTTATCATTGTTTTAACTTTGTACGCCGCCCTGAGTCCTTTGGGATTGGGCGGCATATAAACACTGAAAATAAATAAATAAGTTCTAGACCCACTTTGGGTATGAAGCCAGCTTGGCGACCTTGGGCAGTCACTCCCTTTCAGCAGTGAGAAGGAGGCAATAACAAATCAAACCACCTCTAAAATCTTGCCAAGATAACTACAAGGACATGTTCAGGAGTCAAGGGTGATTTGAAGGCACCTTCTCCCCTTCCCAAAAATGATAGCTTTGTTGAAAATACTTGCAAAAAATTGATGCTTGTACTGTCAGATATTCAGATATTACTGAGTCTAATGGAGAGAGTGTTGGTTTTATCCATGTTAACAAAAACAAACCATGTTTTAATAATATTGTTTTATTAAAAACAAACAAGCAACGCATGCTACTGTTGAATTCTGTTAATGCAGACAATGGCCTATTCCTGTTGAAGGATATTCACATTTTTGAAAGCCTTTTTGTTCCAGTATTTTGTTGTTCATTAGTCAAAACTGCATCCAAGGAACAAACAAGTATTTCATGGGTCTTTGAGCTTTGAGCTTTCAATCTCCCTAGTCACTACCATTTTTTGAAAACTAAAATAGAGTGGTAAAAGGTGCTAGAAATATAATTTTTCAAAGTGTTTTCTTTCTAAAAAGTCCTGAGGTAGATCTCATTTGTTTTAAGAAATAAGGTGGTTTGCTTTATCTATAATAAGAATTCCTAGGATTTGTCAGTATAAGTTTTGTTTTTGTTTTTTTACAGACCAGCTACTAGCTTCTGCCTGTTTTCTGTGAGCTGGTAGAATCTTGGAAAGAAAGGGAAAGATTGTCACATTATTGTTCCTGTTTAGATCAAAACATCCCGTCATTCATCAGCATGTTATTTGCTCTGTATTAACTAAAAACTGCAATTGTTCACAATACCGTGTTGTTATTTGCTCTTTCTTTATCCCCAAATGAAGACTAGTGGTGTTAAACCTTGCTAAAATGCATTTTTAAATAAAGAAAAATAGCATACATTTTTCATCCTACATTATGGAGGAGGCCAATGGACCAGTTAGTCTCTACACAAACTCATATTCCCATAATTTGATCAGTTCTCTATTGTTATTTTTCATTTACTTAATATTTTGCATATCTGCAAATACAGTGATACCTTGTTACTCAACTGCTTTGAAAACCATTGAATTTGGTACTCAATGCATTTTGATGTGAAAAATTTGTCCCAGTACCCATCGTTTGTTTGGTACTCAATGCACAAGCTAGAACTTGTCATTGTCAGCTACCTTTTAACTCACAACATTATTCCTTATGGGAAAATTTTGTTTCATATTCATCATTTTTGGTACTCATTACACCTCCCAGAACCAATTAACAATGAGTAGTGAGATACACTGTACAGGAAACTTTTAATCTCAAGTCTCATGTCTTGAAAGTGTTTATAAATAGTAATATCAATACAGCTTAGATTTTCAGACAAAATGCACCGTTGAAATGTGTTAATATTTTACTTTCTCTTCCCAGTGAATATTGCAGGACATTGTTTTCTGTCTCAGTGCCCATTATGTTGCCCAGGAACACCATACTTCATTCTTTCGTAAACAGTTTGAAAGCAAATTATATTCTTCATCTAACACCAATTTCAGCAATATGTAGAGAACCACATTGTCTGAAGGCCTTTACAGATGTTTTGTAAAAACATATGTGGAGAGATGGCCACCCAGGTCTTTTATATATCTATTTATTTATATACAAATGGGGAGAAGATTGCCAGCTATGCCTTGCAAATTGTCCTATTGAGAGCTTCTTCACAGGTACCTTGAGTAACTGCAGTCTTTGGAAGAACAGTGGCAGCTGGGTCGATTAAGAACAGCTTGGAATATCCTTAGAAACCTTAGACACCATAAGGGAAGCTTTACAAAATACAGTTCCTTATACTACTTGAGTTACTTTGGGTTATATGCAATCATTTCCTTAAGGACATATAGAACTATTACACAGAGCTACATTATCAAGTGATACATTTTCACCTCTGCAGTGTTTGTAAAGAATGGTTCATGGTTCAAGAACAAGCAACACCTTTGATTATCACTTCAAGGACACTGCATTTTGTATTGGGAACTGCTGCCTCCAATTCAGAAAGTCCAGTTTAGTAGCCTTTGAAGAATGCTTCATCTACTACTGGGTATAAACTTTAGCCTAGATGTTTTAGCAAAAGCATATTTTATGGCATCAAATGCAGTAGTCAGTGGATGGTACAGAGGAAGTAGTTAGTAGAATACAGACAATCAGACACACAGAAATAGTCACCAATATTTAAAAAGGAAGAACAAATTAAAGAAAGGAGAATGTGTATCTCCAGACGAAATCACATATGGAATTGCAAAAAGAAATCCCCCAAAATAATCTAACACCAGGTGGACAAACACTTAGATATGAGCCAGCAGTGTGTGGGAGCAGCCAAAAAAGCTAACACAATCCTCGAGACCTGGAGACTAAAACATATGAAGAATGGTTGCAGGAACTGGATATGGATAGTCTAGAGAAAAGAATGACTAGGAGTGACATGATAGCAGTATTCCAATATTTGAGGGGCTACCACAAAGAAGAGGGGGTCAACTTATTGTCCAAAGCACCAGAAGGCAATACAAGAAACAATGGATGGAAACTAATCAAGGGGAGAAGCAACTTGAATTAGAGAGAAACATCCTGACAGTGAGGACAGTTAACCAGTGGAACAGCTTGCCTTCAGAAATCATAGGTGCTCCATCCCTGGAGGTTTTTAAGAAGAGACTAGACCAGTGGTTCTCAACCTTTTTAATACTGTGACCCCCAACTGGTCGTAAGTCGAGGACTACTCAACCGGTCGTAAGTCGAGGACTACTCAACTGGTGCAGCACCGTTTGCAGAATGGGACTTTTGGCGGGCTCAGCAGGGCAGAGACAGCCTGGACAATTCCTATTGGCTTTTGAAAGCCAATAGAATTAAGACTCTATTCAAGAGAGTCTATTCTATTGGCTTTCAAAAGCCAATAGAAGAAAAGGGAGTAGCACAGCTAAGGAAAAGGGGGGAAAAAATGGCGGACTGCTTTGTTTGGCGACCCCCGTGAAATGGTTGTTCGACCCCAAATGGGGTCCCGACCCACAGGATGAGAACCACTGGACTAGACAGTCACTTGTCTGAAATGGTATAGGTTCTCCTGCTTGAGCAGGGGGCTGGACTAGAAGACCTCCAAAGTCCTATTCTATTCTATTCTATTCTATTCTATTCTATTCTATTCTATTCTATTCTATTCTTTTCTATTCTATTCTATTCTATTCTATTCACAGTGAGAACAATCAACCAGTGGAGCAGCTTGCCTTCAGAAGTTGTGGATTCTTTATCACTGGAGGTTTTTAAGAAGATACTTCACAGCCACTTGTCTCAAATTGTTTTGGGTATCCAGCTTAAGCAGGGGGTTGGACTAGAAGACCTCCAAGGTCCCTTCCAGTTCGATTGATTGCTTTGTTTATTCATTGATTGATTTGTATTCAAAGACTTATTTATTATTCCAATTTTTGTATCCTGGCCCAAAACCCAAATGAAACAGATTATCTGGATCCAGATAGGATGCCATCAGAAGGCTATTACAAAACAGGAGGAGTCAAACATTTCACTGCAAAATTTTAGGAAGGTCAGCAAAATAAAGGCTTAAACCTTCACCCTCCAACTGCTTTACATTCCATCTGGGAATCATTTAAATACATTGACCATACATATGGTATAAAACATTCTCATAAATCTTATTTCACTGGTTTACTACTGGGATTTTCCCTGGGATCCAAGGTTTTTAAAATGAATTTGAGAAAAAAGCCTGGATATTGCCTCATTTGTTACACTAGGCATTTCACAGTTGTTTATGCATTGAGCTATCAAAAACTTTTAAAAGTACACAGAACATCATTTTTATAAAGTACTTGCAATTCCCATATCCTTGTTAATTAAAAATAAATTCAGTATTTTCATTACTGCTTAGACATTATTGTTATCACCAAATTTCAAATGTGGTGAATAGCCTGATAGGTAAAAGTAAAAAGTTACTTTCCTACTTACCTAATTCATGGAAGACACAATATTCAAATTAGCTGAGAAAAGGAATATCAATGATGTCCACCTATCTTTGGCCATTATAGCACTTATATCCTGCTTCATAGTGCTTTACAGCCCTCTCTAAGCAGTTTTATTGCCCCCAACAATTTGGGTTCTTATTTTACTGACCTCAGAAGGATGGAAGGTTCAATCAACCTTGAGCTGGTCAGGATCAAACTCCTGGCAAGGAGCAGGGAGTTAGCCTGCAATACTGCATTCTAACCACTGTGCCACCATGGTTCTTCTGTTGTTGAAGATCTAGATCAGTGATTCTCAACCTTTTTAATGCCGCAACCCCCAACCGGTTGTAAGTCGAGGACTAAACCGGTCGTAAGTCAAGGACTAAACCAGTCGTAAGTCAAGGACTACCCAACTGGTCGTAAGTCGAGGACCTTCCCTGCCCAGGAGCGCCGCGCATGTGTGGTGCCGCCCCCTGCACCGGCCAAGGCGTAGCTGGCAAGCAGCAGAGACGGAGCAGGCCGACCACCGGCTGGGCCACCAGCTGGCCCACCCCAAGGGAGGTAAGGCACCCACTGGAAAAGGGGAAAAAAATGGCGGCCAGCCTTGCTTGGCGACCTTCATGAAATGGTCGATCGACCCCAAATGGGGTCACGACCCATAGGTTGAGAACCGCTGATCTAGATTTATACAGGCCATCAGTTGTCTTCTTGAAACACTGAAACAAAGTCAGAACTATGAGTTTCTCTTTGCCATTCTCTTAAGAGGTACTGTATGCCCCAGTGTGAGGACTACACTCTATGCCCCTGATAGAACATAATTCACATTATTTGTTCAATGAACTTATGATATGTACAATGTCACTTCTGCTCTTCTGTCACTATGAGGTTGGATTTACAGGCTGTTAAAACATTTGGCTAAGCCATTGCTTGTTATAACATTAAGTGATAAAAATTATTACAAACTATAAAAACTATTACAAACTATAGCTAGATTTATGTTTCATATTAAGCCAGAAGCAGACAAATTACATTGCAGCTTAATATGATATATGAATCCAGGCACTGAAATCTTTAGCTCTTAAGAATTACAAAAGAGGGGAGGACATTTGAGAAACCATTTAGACCAATCCTAAATTCAAGATATTTATTTTACTGTTAAGGCTGACTTGAGATATTTCATGTCTATATATTGTTATAAACTATCCTGATACTCCTGTGTCTTAATATTTTAATATCAACATTTCAGTATGCCTTAGCTTTCATTTTCCTCCCATGTTTTACCACTGCCAATTTTCCACACCTTTTTCTTCTTATTATTATTATTTTTAGTATGGGTGGAAAGAACTACAAAATCAATGCCATAATGATTAAGGGAGAGGACTACTAAAAAAAACACGCACTCAGCAGGAGCATAGTCCCCTGCCAGATGCTGTTGTAACTCTTTTTTTTCCCCACTTAATTTTATGACATATGTTCAAGTAAAATGCCTTCATAGTAGATAAAGCTTGAAAAATTATGTAATTATGACTCTGCCCTCCTGCCCCCAATAACAGCTGAGTCTCAGAACAGAAAATGGAAAGCTGAGCTGTTTCCTTGTGGGGCCCAGAGATGCCTGGATAACAATACAGAAGTCATTAGAGAAATACCACTGACAGCCACCCTGGAAAGCCAGACTAAGAAAAGAACGTGTTGCAATAGTTCTTCAAGCCACAGTTGGATGATGCTCTCTACCTTACCAAGAAGAGAACTGAAGAAATAGAGATGACATATTTCCCACAATATCATTGGCATGGAGCACTAGTAGCCACTAGCTACACTGCTTTATACTTACTTATTTATATAAAGCTAGTCCTTGTGTCTCATGGATGGCTTGCTATGCAACCCTGCTCACAGCAGACAGCAACAATGGGAGGGGGGAAGGCATTGGAATGCAGGGGGAGCTATCAGGGAGTGCAAAGGGATGCAAGTGTGTTGACTTGAAGCCTGAGACAAATCCAGCACCCAAAGGTCATCAGCTGGGAAAGTCCAAGGATGAGAGACCATTCCCAAAGCATAGCGAGTGTAACCAATTAGCTAGATGAATGGACAATGGGAGAACAAAGGAGAAAAGGAAATTTTTCCTATGCTGTTTACACGTGAAACCATTAGAATTGGCTTTTCTGCTTCTGTATCCATGTGGAATATTTAGTAAAGTTATACTCTTGGGGGAAAAAAAAAAGATGTCCTAGGAATTTCCTTTGCTGGTTTAGCCAATGAAATGGTTAACATCTTGACTTACAACCATTAATTTACACATATAGAATTAAAAATACAAAATGTAATGAACCCCCAACTTGGCATCACTTTCCAGTCCTATCTACAGTTTTTAAAGCAGTAAGATTAGTGGTGCACCAGTTTCCAAACAAATATAATTATTATTGGTTCAAGGGATTTATTAGTTGTCTTTCAATGGTCAAAATGTTCTTTAGGTCAGTACTGATTCTGGTGACTTCATTGACACCTATATGTAGTTTCACAGGCAAAAATACAGAATTGTTTCAGCTTCTTTGTCTAGCCAACAGGCCTGAGGGACAGAATAAGGAAGCTAAATATATTCTGCCATTCTGGCATAAGACACACAGACTGTAGTTGTGAGAAATAGCCTGTATCTGGGAAAAGAACAAGAATGTGTTTTCATACTGTATACAGGAGGCCTCTCACAAACATAGCTGAGAAGACACCAAGAAGTTGGAAAAGCATGCTTTGAGCCTATAAAACAGGGAAAGTATTATAAAGAGACTCAGACTGTCTCCTCCTGATTCCACAGGGTATAAAACAAAAGGCAGAAAAATACCACAAGAATACTAGAGCTATGCTTTGTTGAGATAGACTACTGTTGTGAACCTAACCAACCTCTTATACAGGGGAGAAGCCTTTCTGAGTCTCTTCTTAATACATTTCCTGTTTTCTAGGCTAAAATAATGTTTTGACATCTGTTGTGGTTGTAACCATTTCTGAATAGTTTCTCCAAGAGCATTTCCATGGATTATTATACCATAAGAGATATGCAACAACTGGAGCTTTTGAATAATTTTTAGGGGAATTTATAGCAGATACATTTTAAGACAGGCTGAATGTAATTTTTGCAGAGATATTACCACTGCCAACAGATAAGTAGTTAATATCAGGATGATAAGGCTGGCAGACCACAAAGAAACTGGTTTATCCTTCAGACCTAATTAGAAGGCAAAGGGCAAGGATCACTGGTCTATTTGAATATTAAATGTTACATAAAGGTTAAATAGCTGTATCTTCGATAGCTATCTGATAGGAAAAGAAATGGATGCTTTTCTATCCTTGGTATGACTAAAAGAAACGCGAGATATGGTTCACGAGGAAATTGCATGTTATATTTTGAACATATAATGGATTAACAGAATTGAAAGGAATCTTGGAGGTCTTCTAGTCCAATCCCCTGCTCAAGAAGGAAACCCTATGCAATCCCAGATAAATGGCTGCCCAGTCCCTTCTTAAAAACCCTCAGTAATGGAGCACCCACAACTTCTGGAGGAATTTGATTAAACCTGATATAATGGATAATGGACCTAGATAATAGCAATAGCACTTATATACCACTTCATAGTGCTTTACAGCCCTCTCTAAGCAGTTTACAGAGTCAGCATATTGCCCCCAACAATCTGGGTTCTTATTTTAACGACCTCAGAAGGATGGAAGGCTGAGTCAACCTTGAGCTGGTCAGGATCGAACTGCTGGCAGTCAGCAGAATTAATCTGCAATATTGCATTCTAGTCACTGTGCAACCACAGCTCAATAATGGACTCAAAAGCATACTAGTAACTAATACGATTCACAGAGCAGAAGTATTACATGAACTGAGTGACCGGCACCCATAACTGCCCACTACCATATGTTGCACCAGCTGAAGCCCATGTAGGATTCTTCCTCTTGAAGCCTACTTACTTGCTAAATATTTGCTTCTAAAGTTTATATTCTTAGTATGCTCAGAAGTTCCATATAAAAACATTTATTAATATTTAAATTCCTTAAATTTCTCTACATTCTAATTCTCAAACTCCTTAAAATTTTGGGAGGTCCCTCACCTTATGCAGATACCAAGCACACTGAAAACAGCTCAAGAATTCAGACCCGCTCATTATTTTGGAAAGATGAAAAACTGCTCAAATACATTACCCCAGGCAGCTGTATGAGTCTGTGGAATTGGCATTATTTACTGTCTTTTTCCAGCTGTGCTAACTGCACACAGATATACAAAGCTCTTAATGGGACCTTTGAAAGATGGCTATTTACATTCAAACGTATTGGGAGAATTGAGTAGTCAGGGGCAAATAATAGATAAGTACTTAAAATGTGGATGTCTTCAGAATTTGCCCTTTACCTTATTTATCTTGAAGAGCCATTCATTTCTGCTGTGATTCAAAATTTAAAAAAATGGCTTAGTCAAGAACAGAATTCAGATCATTCCAAAATGTCCACACAAATCTTTGTTATCTGTTTATTTTTAGTCAAATCCCTTGGCTTAATGGCAGAGTAATAATAATTAAAAGAAAGAGAGTGAGTATGCTTTCTTCTATTTAAAAAAAGCACTCCATGCAGAGAACCTATCACCTCTTGAAAGAGTAGAACTACAGCCCTGCAATTAAGAAGCAATGAATGTCCAAGAAGGAAAAGAAAATGCATTATTTCCTTTATTATAGGGTGGGTAACCTTTGGATGATGTGCATAAGTTTTTAGGAGGGGACAAATCTTCATTGAGCAAGTTGGTGACAAAATAGAGAACATGCTTCCTGCTTATATCTTGAGGTTTATATTTTATTTATTTATTTATTGAAATGGTTTATTTGACCATCCCTCTCACAGCAATGAATCTTGGTTGGTGTTATATTGTTTAGACTTTTGAGATTTTCTTTTGCAATGAATAAATATATAGGAACCGCTCTAGGATTATCTCGTATATTTCTATTTTCCCGTTCCTCAATCTCTACTATTACTGAATCAAAATACTCTGTGTGCAAATAGCAATAGCACTTAGACTTATATACCTCTTTACAGTGCTTTACAGCCCTCTCTAAGCAATTTATAGAGTCAGCCTATTGCCCCCAACAATCTGGGTCCTCGGAAGGATAGAAGGCTGAGCCAGTGAGAATCGAACTGCCAAACTGCTGGCAGCTGGGAGTCAGCAGAAGTAGCCTGCAGCACTGCATTCTAACCACTGCACCACCACAGTTCAGTATGGAAAGAGATCTTACCTGTAGAACTCCAATGTTAACATAGATTTAGATTTAACATCAGATCCTTTCCCAATCAGTCCCTTCCTTTTGTTAAAAACCTATTACAATGTACTATTGCAACAACACTATCAACTTCCTTAGCTTAATTTATATAACTCAGCTTAAAGCTAAAAGAGAAAAGGAAGAAAAACAGTGATACTGGAACAAAAACAAAATATAACCTATTTGGCTTACTAGAATTTGATTAAAATCTTAATTGGGGTGCTCTAAAATAAAACTATCTCTGTTCTGTTTCAAATGCTCTTTTTAAGATACCTTATGCACTAAGAATTCCAAATTCCAAATTATTTGCTTTTTTGCATCGCTAATGAAAATTTTGATCATAGCAATTCTGATATAATAAATCATATTTTTTGCTTTTGCTATTGGAAACAAAACTAGACATTCATCCACTTGGCTGTTGGATCTTTCAGTGCTCATGATGGAGCTGCATCTTTGCACCGGGCTTGACTGGGGGATTAAATAGGCCCCAGAGCATATAAAGAACCATCTGTTCATATAAATGTTGCACCACTAGAGTTGCCAGCATATATTACATGATCAGAATAACTTGGGTGTGCATATTGCTAGCTGGAGGACATGTTCTCTGTGATCTATCAGGACCTGTTCAAAGGGGAACATCTATGATTCACCTGAATGAGGAGAAGTTCAAACTGATTATTAGTAAACATTGCTACCAATAGCTCATTTGGATGGTTCAAGGCTGGGAAAAAAGAGTGATGTCCCCAAGACCAACAAGTAAATTGGGGAAAAATATTTTCTTAATCAGTTGAAGGCTGAGATGTGTGGAAATTTCCTTCCTTCCTTCCTTCCTTCCTTCCTTCCTTCCTTCCTTCCTTCCTTCCTTCCCTCCCTGATTTTAAGGGAAGTTCATTCCTCAATAATATATACTCTAATATTACTATCATAGGTAAAGTGACTTTTTTGTAGCTGTTACATATGTTATCATGGATTCTGTTTCTCTTTAAAAGTTATTAAACTGCCACTCCCCTACTACTTACTGAGTTTATTTAATCCAGGAATTGTAGTTCAGCAATTCTGAAATCCATAATCTCCCAAACTCAGAAGAACCAAGGTCTTCTTTGAGAGCTTTTCAACATAGGCTAGATCAGTCCTCAAACTTGGCCACTTTAAGAGTTGTGGACTTCAACTCCCAGAATTCCCCAGCCAGAATTCTGGGAGTTGAAGTCCACAACTCTTAAAGTGGCCAAGTTTGAGGACCCCTGGGCTAGATCAAGAAACAGATGGGATTTTAAGAATGCATTTTATTGTTCTACAATATTATGAAAATAAATATCAGAATTTCTCTATACAGGTAGTCCACAACTTACAACCATAATGAAGCCCAACATTTCTGTTGCTAAGTGAAACATTTGTTAAGTGAATTTTGCTCAGTTTTATGACCTTTCTTGCCAGGGTTGTTAAATGAATCACTGTAGTTGTTAAGTTAGTGTCATAGTTGTTAAGTGAATCTGGCTTCCCCATTGACTTTGTCAGAAAGTCACAAAAGGTGATCACATGACCCTGGGACACTGCAACCATCATACCTACGAGTAGTGGTGGGATTCAGCCGGTTTGCATCACTTCAGCAGAACCAGTAGCTAATTTTTGTTGCCCAGGCCCAGAATGGACTTCCAGAAGTAAAATCCACACAGACAACCAGTTGTTCACATATTTGAACCCCACCACTGCCTACAAGTCAATTGCCAAGCATCTGAATTTTGATGACATGACCACAGGGATGCTGCAACAGTGTTAAGTGTGAAAAATGGTCATAAGTCACCTTTTTCAGTGTCATTGTAATTTTGAATGGTCTCTAAATGCACTGTTGTAAATTGAGGATCACCTGTACTACCTCTTATATCAAATAAAATCAAGGCAAGGTTACTTTGGAATTCTTTCTTGTGTTTTCTTCTTTCCAAGTAATCTTTTCTAAAACTCTTCCCTTGATGGTTTGTTCATCCCTTGCCTACTCCCAGGGCCAAGTCTACATTCCATGATATGACGTCTCTCTTTTTTTTTTAACTAGTTCCATGACAAAAACCAGTTTCAGGTAAATCATCAGGAAGTGAACATGGCTGATTGGTGCTGCCAAGATTGCTGGTGCTATCAGTTTTCAGTGCTAATGAATGCATCAGATACCTTCCAAAATGACATCTTATGTGAAGCCAGAAATTCTGGCTTATTTTAATGTCAAAATTAACTTGACTGAGTACAAGTGAATATGACAGATATAGGCTGATTCGTTCCCCGTAACAATCTTTAAAGGGCACAGGACAGATAGGAGCCTTGCACTCCAACAGCATTAATAGAGCTTTTCACAGATCACTTCGGAAAAGAGGAAGGAATTCACCAGTTGCTAACTCAATTTGGGCAAATCTCCTGGAGTTTGTCCGAATCTGGATATAAATCTTACATTATCACCATCCTTTGACCCCCTGTCATCCATATTTCATTCAGACCATAATAATAAGGCTCATTCTCTCTGCTTTAGGTGACGTTGCCCAGCATTTAAAGAAAAAAAAACCTCTCATCAAACAGTTGGAGTCAACCCACAGTAAGAATTGGCAGTTTCAAATTGGCTTTGATTTTAGTTTCAGGTTTAGATATTATTTAGATATTGGGATGCAACGAAAGTCACGAAACTATTTTCACAACAGCAGGAAAAAACATGCTATATAGGGCTTTCCATTCATCTAATTTCCACTTTCCATCCCTCTTCTACACAACTGTATGATTCTGTTATTTAGAAAAAAATGCAAAATAACAAATTTGTATGTTACTTTTCTACATTAATTCCTTTAAATTTTCTCAGATTCCTTTATTTTAAGGGGAAATGTACAAAGCCAAGGAGGAAAGATGATTAGAGGACTGG
This sequence comes from Crotalus tigris, assembly GCF_016545835.1. NCBI lineage: Eukaryota > Metazoa > Chordata > Lepidosauria > Squamata > Viperidae > Crotalus > Crotalus tigris. Next base: position 26,841 of record NW_024096734.1, read on the forward strand.
AGGCTAAAACATATAAGGAACGGCTGCTGGAATTGGGTATGTCTAGTTTAACAAAGAGAAAGACGAGGGGGGACATGATAGTAGTGTTCCAATATCTCAGGGGTTGTCACAAAGAAGAGGGAGTCAAGCTATTCTCAACAGCACCTGAAGGCAGGACAAGACGCAACGGGTAGAAACTGATCAAGGAGAGAAGCAACTTAGAACTAAGGAGAAACTTCCTGACAGTTAGAACAATTAACCAATGGAACAACCTGCCTCCAGAAGCGGTGAATGCTCCAACACTGGAAGTTTTTAAGAAGAGACTGGACAGTCATTTGTCTGAAATGGTGTAGGGTTCCTGCCTGAGCAGGGGGTTGGACTCGATGACCTCCAAGATCCCTTCCAACTTTATCATCATCATCATCATCATCATCATCATCATCATTATTATTATTATTATTATTATTATTATTATTATTATTATTATTTCTGAAACTTTCCATATTATGGTCCAGGATGTTAGGATTTGAAGACAAAAAATATGCTTCAAGTGCATGGGGATATTCATGTAGAATTAGTTTGCAAATACTTTATGTGATTGTGTCTTTTCCAAGAAGTGTGCCTATCCCTTTGCAAAGCCCTGATATATGATTCCAAATATAAATCTATTCCATTTTCAACTTAGTCTGTGATTTTTGAAGGAACCTTTCACAATTTTTTATTTTTTAAATAATAGCCATTTTAATATCTCTTAATATACATATTTGTAAGCATTTTAATCCCAACGTGTTCAGTGCATCATTATATGTTTTTTTGAGTTATAAAACTGCCTTCCAAAATTGATGATCTTTGAAATCTGTATTACAATTGGCCCAGTAACCTGAAAATTATAGATCACGTTAATTTTCACCAGAATCTTTTAAGAGGTTCTTTCTCAGACAACTAATTTTATTATTCCATAATTTTATAGAATAGAATTACAAGAGATGCCAGTTTTCTTCAGAGGCAAATCTTTCCATATCTATTGTTTGTGAATGTTAATGATAAACATTAAGCTGGCACAAATTTGATTTTGCACTGAGTCAGTCAGACACATTAAGTAGTTGTTCTTGCTATAATTTCTTTTTAAATAATTTCCCTGTATAATTTCATTTCAAAGATAACGGATTCAGATGAGGCCTAATTAAACTGATAATAACTGAATGCTATAATAACTGTTCACTGTGATTTTGTCTGTTATATAATTCTTAATTGCCAACTTAAGAAAAAATGCTTCCATTGTGTTTTCATTTCCTGCTAGCCTTTGAGGCACCAAAAAGATCGTGGAAATCAGATCTAACGAATTCAGTATTATTCTGGGGCTCCATCTATCTCCCTCCAAAAGGAAGAACTTTAGCAATGAAAGCTAAAGCCCACTCAATGATCTAAGTAGTGCAGGCTTAAGATATATCAATGTAGGCTCAATCATACACAAAGGAACCCCTTCTTTTAAGTTACTTGGGAACTAATTGCACCCCTGCCAGAGTTCACAAGACCTAGAAGAAGTGAAGAGTATCGAAGTGTATCTTAGCCTCAATATTAATCTTCCAATTACCTTTCTTCAAAACTGGCTTTTCAAGCAAAAAGAAATCATTCAACCTCAGGTGCTTAAATTAGAAACAATGACCCTCTATCAGAATTTTTTTCTGAAGTGTTTCTTTCCTTGACTAACCTTACCATCATCTCATAGCCCTCCTGAACTTTCTGTCCTGATACATTTTTGTCTACAAGTCAGGTAAGCACTTATCTGTGGAAGAGGAAAAGGAAGAGGAGGAAGAGGAAGAGGAAGAGGAAGAGGAAGAGGAAGAAGAAGAAGAAGAAGAAGAAGAAGAAGAAGAAGAAGAAGAAGAAGAAGAAGAAGAAGAAGAAGAAGAAGAAGAAGAAGAAGAAGAAGAATAAGAAGAAGCAGAAGAAGAAGAAGAAGAAGAAGAAGAAGAAGAAGAAGAAGAAGAAGAAGAAGAAGAAGAAGAAGAAGAAGAAGAAGAGTAGTACAATAAAATGTATGTTAGAAAATGGTATTTGAAGAAAGGAAGAAAGAATGGATATTGTATCTTCTAAGTTACCATTCTTTTCATCATTTGGTATGAAACCAGAAACGCCTTGCTTTGGTTTGAAAAGAGATATATGGAAAATGAAAGAGAGTTACTGTGGATAATAATTAACAACTATTTATAATAGTGTGAGAGCCGGTTTGATGTTGTGGTTAAGGCACAGAAACCAGGAGACTATAAGTTCTAGTTCTGGTGTTGTAAACTACTCAGAGTCACATAAGTCTCCTGGGTGGTGCAGAAATTTAATAAAAGAATAAAAACAAAATAAAGGAATAGTCTTAGCATAAAGACCATCTAGGTAAGTTTGTGCTAGGCATTCTTCCTCAGCCCTAAGAAGGACGCAAGGGCAAACCTCTTTTGAAATCACTGAGAGTCATATAAACTTGATAGCACATAATGAGTTAATATCCATTGCAAATTATGTTGATCACCATTTTAGCCATTAAAATGAATCAAATTTCATTGATTAATAAAAAGAAGAATAATCAGCTATCTCTGACTTTCAGCATGATTTTCTAATAACAGTAGAAAGAATCTCACTAAGCAGGAACATCCTGACTATTACAGCTGCTATGACATTTAATTAAAAAAAAGTTTAAAATGTCCTTTCACATGGAGATATAAAATCTAACACCTGTGTGCTAAAAGTCTTCAGAAGTGTGAATGTTTTAGATAATCTGAAAATACGTAATAAATGGGTTTCAGAAATCATGTCAACTCAAGATTATGGATTGTTGTTCTAGGCATGTAGTGTTCTGCCCACCAAAATACAAAATAGGATATAGTCTCATACTTTGTCTCTCTGTCAAAATAGTTCTATTTAACAAGGTTGACTGTTGCCCTACCATCTTGGCATAAAGACAGTTTAAAACGATGTACTCTTCCCTTGCTTAGTAACCAAGTAATTGTCTAGAAAAGGGCATAAGAATCAATTATTAAAGCAAAACTAACAAAGGTGATTATATGAACAACATATGAACTTATTCTAGCCTAGGAATAAGCTCTCTGTAACATTTCAGGTCTATATTTGCACAATATTTTTAAACCATCTTCTGGCTTCATCCAATGGACTGAATGATACGCTGGCCAAATAGTTGAGTTCATAAACACAATGAATTAAAATAAATGTTCATATCCTACTTTGCAATCATAATCAGTAGCTATTTATTTGGTTAAATATATTGTATGAACATACCTCAGAGACTCCATATCTCCAAAGCCTCAGAAAGCATAGCCAATAGTGAGGTTGGATCGGAGTTATTAAGTTATTAACAACAAGAAGGGTGACAATTGTTGCTCATTATGCTCCACCATGCATATTTCATCAAGGCTCAAGCATGTTTTGTACACACCTATTTCCATATTTCAGTGTCAGTTCAGCAGATTGAAGAGAGATCTCAAAATTGGCATTCTGATCACATGACCTTCTCACATTTCATTTATGATAATTTTCTAAGCAAGGTAAATTTATCAGTTTTTGCCAGATTTCCAGTATGGTTTCCTCTGTCCCAGCACCCCAACATATTCAGTAGCTGATGCCCCTCTCATGCAATGGGAACCCTAAGTAAAAGAGACCCTAGAGTGCTATGCATGAATCAGGCATCCTCCATTATCAACAACTATCGGTACCATCTAAGCCATAAGCTCTTTTTTACCTCTTCAGTCTTTATATTTCGTCAGAACAACTCAACTTCCTCATCTCAGCTTTGCAGTTGCCATCTGCTTCAGATTGAAGGCATCTTCATTTGCATTTCCAGTGTACCTGTAAATGAAATGCCTTCAGGTTTTAGATTGCCATAAAGAACAAATGTATTTCACATGATAAGAAAGTCCGGGAATGATGTGAGCTAATGCTGTTGATTAGTGAGTTTCCAGATTTCAGATCTATATTATCATAAGGTCTGAATAGTAATCGTGTGAAACATTTTCCAAATATGGCAAAACAAAGTTCCTTTGTGTAGTCTAAATCAGGTGGATATTTCATGTTTTTCTGGCCCTATCCATGCCATCTGTGGCGAATAAGAATCTAGATCAGAATGATAATTGGCATGGGAGAGTTTTAGCATTATATTTTAAAAAAGCCTATCATGGTTTTCCTTCTAAGAGGAAATATAGAATTTGCCAAGATTGAATATATCATCTGTGTACAAAATAAAGAACATATAAATGCCTATAATAAGCTGTACACAGAGAAAAGTATTAGGGAAAGATATGTATGTTAAGAACATTATGTGCAGCATAGGAAATTTGGTAAAATTAGCTAAAGCTTGAAAATAATTTGATATAGTAGAAAAGTGTTGGAATGGTATCAAGAAAACCTAGGCCTGACTTCCAGGTTCTGGATTGCAGCGTCTGCAGCTATGCGAAGAGACTGCTGTCTTCGCCAGCTGTTTCTCTGCTGTGGTAGACCCTTAATTGGGTCGAAAAGCTGCCCTCGAGGGGTGGCTACCATTGAGGAGGCCCTCATCGACTGTGGGAGAGTGGCAGCTTCTTCCATGGCCTGACTGAGATTGCTCCTTTGGGCCAACGGTGGAAAGATCGGCCAGTAAAATGGCCAATTACTTTGCCGCTGTAACCAGAAATCAGAAGAACATCTAAGCGCAGGAACCACTCTGGCTGAGCCGAGTGAGACTTTTTTTCCCCTCTCTTGGTTCTCCTTTCTTTTTTGTTGCCTGTAAAAAGCATTTTTAAAATTATTTCCCTGCTCCAAGAAAGCGGCGTTTGTGAGTGTGGGAAAAGAAGCTAAATGGACTGAATTAATTTAAACTGATTTTTTGTTTATTTTTTTTATTCACTTTGGGGGTCTTGGAAAAAAATTTTAATATTGAATTTACTATTGGACTTGGTTTACATGTGAAGAAATCTCTCTTTTTTGCTTTTCTTGATCTTATGAATGTCATTCCTGGTGTCTGGGAGGAGATTTTATAGTCTACTGAGGACATCTTATGGAGAAAGTCAAAATTGCAAGTGTCTCTTTCCTTTTTGATGGTGAGATTGAATTTGACCTTCAGATTACTTTAAAAGGGAAAAGACAAAGAAATTTAACAGCTGGACTTGTGGGGGTGGATACTGATTAAATGTTTTTTGAATATAGCCTCTACTAAAAGATAACAGACTGTTTCTAATTATTATTGAAATGGAGAAACCCTATTCTCAACTTGACTACAAACTCATATTGGAAAATATCTATGAAGCCACTGAGCAAGTATGTTCGCAAATAAAGGAGTGTACTATAGTAATAAAAAACAGAAATTTTGCTTTGAACCTACAAAGTGACCTCCAGATTCTATCTGAGCATTCTATAGACCAAAAACAACAGAAGCAGAACCAACCAATATTAAAGAAGATTCTACTTTACTTCATACCCAACCTAATGAGACTTCCGAAGAACAAACAAGGACTGTAATTAAACCATTCACAACATTAAAACCAACAGAACTGGATATACAAGCTCAACTAATCGAGAACTATGATAGTTTGGATAAGCAACTATTAACTACAAAGTTGGACATAACTGAGTCTGTTATTAAACAGATCCAAATGTGGAGACTTGACTCTTTAAAACAACAAGGGACTATTTACAAAGGAGTCAGGTCTCTAAAACAGAAAAGGGGATGCTTTTGCTTGATCCAAATAATACTACAAGGCACAAAAAGAGACTTGTTCATTGATATAGAGGCGTTGTTATGGAAACCTGCTTGGCACAAAAAGAAAGTTAGAATATGTTTTAAGAGTGTGATTCAGGGCTCTATATAATGGGTTTAAAAGGCTTACTAGATATGGATTGATTTATGGTTTAAGATAGTTAAATAAGAGGCTAGATTGAATAAAAATTAATTAAGATTTGAAATTAATAAGAAGCTGTTTGTTCGTGTATTAACATGTTTGTTGTGAATATAGTAATTTTGGTTTGTAATGGAAGAAGAATAAGAAAAAAGAAGAAATGATAATAAATGATTATTGATTATGTTAAGGAAAAAGGGAATGGAGAGACACCTGAAGTGTTAATTATGTATTTACACTAGCAAAATGGAATATAGTAATTGAAATAGTAAAACGTAACACAGGATTTGGACTTATTTAGATGAAATGTTATTGATTATTGTTTTGATTGACTTAGTTGTATTGAAATACATTAATTTGAATATAAAATATTATTAGAGGGAATAGAGAGGGGTTTTTAATGATTTAATTTGAACTATATAAGTATGACTTTGTTTTTGAACAATTGATTACCCTGCCACCATGCTGATTCTTAAGCACTTGTTTGTAAAATGAAAAAACTAATAAAACTTGGTTTTTTTAAAAAAAAAGAAAAGAAAACCTAGGTTTTGTTTGGCCATAAATTGAACACCTCTGGTCAACCTACCTCACAGGATTGTTGTGGGGGAAAATTGGAGGAGGGATTACTTATTATGTATTCTATTGTTGAATTCCTGGAGGAAAGTCAGGATATAAAACTAATGAATTAATAAATGATGTATTGAAATGGATCAGATAAGCTGCATTTGCCTAGTTAGTGTAATTAGAAGCATCTTAACTTGGCATTGTCTGGTTGATATATTGGGTATGCAACTCTCAGATTTTACAGAAAGTTTTACGATTGTAATTTAACACATCAGAAGGACATTCAGTTGGGGGAGATTGCAATTGATTTTTCCAAAAGAGAGGATTTTCAGTGAATCTGTCAGATGTTCCCACTGACTATATTTGTTTCTGAACTGTGAAGTTTGAATCCACCCTTAGTGCATTGGGTTTTAACTGCTTATAGTAGTGAGAATGTGAGTTTTTTTAAAAAAAATAGCAAGTTTTCATTATAAGATAAAAAATATACAAAAGAACAAGTTAGAAAAATAAGAAAAGGGGGTCCTTGGTGCTCTCTGAGCTTGGTGTTCTTACAGATGCCTCATTACCCAACTAGGTAGCATCATCTGGGCTAGAAGAGAATGGGGATTCTTTTATGTTTATATACAAGTGGCTTACTCTGTCAATGTTGTTGGAAGTGTTTCTGGTAGTTTTGTGATTAAGCTGTTGTTTACTCTTTGATCATTGGTCTGAGTTGGTAGTCCCTTGACCAAGCTTGCTGCTTGATTATTAGTCTAGTGTTTAATTTTGATGTTAATCTCTGGTTATCTGGGTGTTGATTGCTGGCAAAGAGATGTTTTGATCTATTTGTTTCCTTTTGGGCTTTTGGATTCTCCCTTTTGAATGGTATGTAGATGTTTATTTCTATATGCCTATTGATGGCTGCTTTGTCTGAGTGCCATGCTTCCAGGAATTCTCTAGCATTTTTGGACTTAGCTTGGCCTAGGCTGCCAGTTGAAACTGTGATGCAGTCTGTCCACATATTGTGCAATTAAGGAATTATCATCATGTCTTCTAACTGCTAGTTGGTGTTCATGGATGCATTCTTCAAGGCTTCTGACTGTTTGTTCTAGGGCAGACGTGTCAAACTCACGACGTCACATGATGTCGCGTGACGTATCGGAGCTTTTCCCCCATTGCCAGCAATGGGGTGGGCATGGTTTCCTCATGATGCATCCGGCCCATGGGCCAGCAGTTTGACACCCCTGTTCTAGGTTTTTTTTTTAGGTTGTTTCAGTTTTTACACTATAGGTTTAGATGTCTCCTATTTTATGCAATTTGAATGTAATTTATGTCAGCAAAACTGATGACATAGACGCAAACATTTAAGATGAGGGACAAAGTATCAGCAGAGAAGAATTAAAGGAATGAATGCTACAGATGGAGTAGAAGGGAAGGGGAAAAAAAGATTTCAGTCAAAATTGATGGCATGTTAAGGAACAAAATCTGAAAAGATCAGGCTGGAGAAGGCATAGAAGGTGATTTAGGGTTCAGAAAGACAATACTGGGGGAGAAATGTTGAGTCTGAGAACAGGTTTAAGAATACTAGTATGAAAAACAATAATATAATGAAAATTAAGTGACTGTTAAAAGATAGGTTTGTGGGTGTGTAGAGCTATTTCTCTCATTAGTATCTGAATGAAACTTCAGCTATAACATTTATTAATAGCATTCAACACTATCAATGTTTAACATGCGTAACCCACCTGAAAATTAATGAATAAACTATTTCCTATATGGGGCTGAAATCCCTTTCAGTGCAGTGGATGGTAAGCTGACAAAACAAAATATTAGAAACCATAAAAATACTTCAACTTTATTATTAAAATGCACTCTGAAAGGGAGAAATATTGTGTGGGATCAAGAATGGTGTGAATGCGATCATATGTATTCTTGAAATCTGCTCAGAATTAATGGCAAGTTATTTTGAGGACCAAATGAAACAAAATGAGGCACCACTCCGATCATAAGCCTATCAAGTGCTCTATTTGCTAGAGAAAGAATACAGGTTTTCTTCATCTCTTCTGCTAACTAGAAGGGTTACTTCTACGATATATTGTAGAGCAGGGGTCTTTACACTTGGCCCTTTTATGACTTGTGGACTTCAACTCCCAGAATTCCTCAGCCAGTGTGCCTGGCTGAGGAATTCTGGGAGTTGAAGTCCACAAGTCATAAAAGGGCCAAGTGTGAAGACCCCTGTTGTAGAACAACAATAGCAAGACTATAATTCTTACATTTTATAGTCCTGAATGCTGAATGGGTCAGGATATTGCCCTAGTTACCTCCTGTCTTGACTATTGCAACAAGCTCTACATGAGGTTGCCCTTGAAAAGCATCCAGAAGCTCCAGTTCAAAATGCAGGGACCCACATGGTTTTGTGTAAATCTTGGTGTGCACATGTGTCACCTCTCTTGTGGGACCTGCATTAGTTGCTGATTTGCTTCCAGGTGCACTTCAAGGTGCTGATTGTACTTTTCAAGTCCTTCATGGCTTGGGACCAGGTTATCTGAGGGACCGTCTCTTGCCAGTCACATCCACCTAACCCACTAGAGTGGGGAGGCAAGAAATGTTGCATGTCCCATCCCCTAAGGAGGTACATCTGGCAGGACCCAGAAAAAGGGCCTTCTGCATGGTGGCTCCTTCCCTTCAGAATGTCATCCCTTCAGAAATTAGACTGACCCCCAATTTGACACTCTTTGATAAGGCCCTAAAGACTTGGTTTTGCCAGTGGGGTTGGGGAACCCAAAGTGGGATGGAATGACTGTGTGTTGTCACCAGGGGTAGGTGGCAGGTTATTGTTTTTTATTTTTATTGTTTTTTTAAAAAAAATTCTATACTGTGTTGTTATTGTTTGTAAGCTGCCTAGAGTCCCTGTGAATGGTAGGTAGCTATATAATTTTTTAAATAAATAAATAAAATAAATAAATATTGGAAGCAGTGCAGCTGTATCTAAACAAGGGGAATCTTGTACATGCTTACTTAAAAGCAAATGGAAGTTGTTTCCATGGGATATGTTTGGGGATGTTTGCACAATTTGCTCAACTAGGCTAAAGTAATGTAGTTTGCACTTCAGTCTGTTGTAGGAATCCACCCATTATCTTGACACACAAGCTATTGCATTAAACCATAATGCCATTTATTTGGCCAAGCATAGCATGCGTATTTTATTACCACAGGATTAGTTTAACTACATTGTGTTAATCCAGCCCATAGATCTTGTTGAAATTAATGAAACAAGTAACAAGGTAGTCCAATATATATCAAAGGTTTTCAAGAGCCATTCAGCTTCCAGAGGTTTATTTCAAAGCATCAAGGCTGGAATTTTAATCATGGCTGAAGCCTCTTTGCTGGAAAGAATTACAAGAAATTCAGTCAGCTTGCATCTAGTTAGGCCAGTGTTTCTCAGTCTTGACAATTTTAAGGCATGTGGACTTCAACTCCCAGAATTCCACAGCCAGCAATGCTGGCTGTAGAATTCTGGGAGTTGAAGTCCACATGCCTTAAAATTGTCAAGGTTGAGAAACGCTGAGTTAGGCCAACTACTCTGAAAATGTGCTTACTTCACCTTGGATGCTGAGAGGTGGGGGAGTTGAGGGCGGAGACCTGCAAAGGTAGATGAAATGGAGTGAAGTTGACCCATTGAGTCAACATAGGGGTATGGCCTGAATTTTCTTGAAAAGAGACAGGAGATTCTCTTTTGCCTAATTTGGGGTTTTTATTAGTTTTGGGGCTTTCCACTACAACATAGCAGAAAACTGTGCTTCCATTTCCTGGCAATTGTAGTTGGAATGTAGTATTAGAGACCAGTAGTGCCAATACTCTGAAGACAAGGGAGGCAGATGTCTTAGGGCCTGTAAGCATGAAGATCTTTTTAGGTCTCAGCCCCACCAGGTAGACCAGATCTCAAATAAGCAAAAACTACTTTTATTGAGACTGGTTATAATAACAGAATCTTAGAAAATTGATTGTGCTGTACCTCCTCACCCTTCTTATATTTTAGTAACTTAGGGAGATCTGTCTCAGCTACCATTGTATGGTATTCATCTGATGTTGACTTTTTGGTCACCCTGGTGTAAAAAAGATGCTGAGACTCTAGAAAGAGTGCAGAGAAGAGCAACAGAGATGATTAGGGGACTGGAGGCTAAAACATATAAGGAAAGGTTGCTGAAATTAGGTATGTCTAGTTTAATGAAGAGAAGGACGAGGGGGGACATGATAGCAGTGTTCCAATATCTCAGGGGCTGCCACAAAGAAGAGGGAGTCAAGCTATTCTCCAAAGCATTTGAAGGCAGGACAAGAAGCAATGGATGGAAACTAATCAAGGAGAGAAGCAACCTAAACTAAGAAGAAATTTCCTGACAGTTAGAATAATTTATCAGTGGAACAACCTGCCTTCAGAAGTTGTGAATGCTCCAACACTAGAAGTTTTTAAGAAGAGATTGGACAGCCATTTGTCCGAAATGGTATAGGGTTTCCTACCTGAGCAATGAGTTGGACTAGAAAACCTCCAAGATCCCTTTCAACTCTGTTATTCTACTCTGTTCTGCACTGCTCTACTCTACTCTACTCATATATATTTACCCCACATTGCTTTGCTAATGGAACTCATGTATCTCCATCAAGACCATCTTGCTACCCTTTCCCGGCCCACATTTTCATCATGCAAGACAGATCTGATATCTGAGCTGCAAACATTTAGATGTCCACTAGAGGACAGTAAGATATGTATGTACACAGAAAGTATATGTGTACTGTATACAGACAATAGTTTAAGATACATCTCCTTCCTACTTGTGAAAGAACAAAGGGAGAGGCAATAGGCACTCTGTGCCTGACCTGCAAAATTAGAACTGTCATTAGATGGTAGCAAAGATATCCCAAAATTTTCACTGCCATCTAGATGGCTGCAGTCCACGTTCGATATGCCTAGAATAGGAAGATTTTCAGAATAGGAAGTCAGTGATTGTGAGTGCTGCATAAAGTACAGCTGCATTCTGAATGGGAGAGGGCAGGGGACTGAGGACAAGAAATAGAATAATGTAAGGACTCAGATTCCTCCAGAGCAAAAAAAAAATTCCATGAGCCTCTTCTTCCCATTTTCTTGCCCACTCATGGTTGCTTCAACCTGAGGGATCAGTGCTATAGCTCTCTCACCATGTGAAGAGGTAGAGAAGTTTGTGTTTCATTTCAGAGAATTCTGCTTAAGCCCGCCAAGGATCATATAACAGGAATTTATTACCTTTCTATTCTGCATACATAACACTTCCTTCCTCTGATTCTCACAATCCCCATAATGGTCTTTTATAATAGGTTAAGTCAACAATGAATAACCATTGTCCCAAGTCATCTAGAAGCCAGCAATGAGTAAAGTCACTGTACCATGTCATCCTGGAGCTTACAGCTAGTAATCACTGGGTTGAAGGAGACATATTTGGTATTGTAAATACTTATTAATTCAAAGATGTGGCATAGTAGAGTTCAGAATCAAGGAGGGAGGGGGTCTTTCCCAAGGAGCAAAGAGTCAATATAGCTTGGAATCGTTAGTATGCAGAAAAAAGACAATTCATAGGGTGTATCTAATAATTATTAAGTGCTTTAATCTGGCAAGATTCTGTCAACTGGTGAACACAATAAAAAAATACTCTGAAGTAACTCCTCATGTCATTCCTGGTTCTTTGATCTGACAAAAGATTCTTAACATTCAAAAAGCAACTAAGAATTAATTTCCAAAAGTGGTTAGAAAAGGAAGTATGTGAAGCCAGGGTTCTTAAAGGTTCCAACTATGGGTGGGGTGAATGGCATTCCCTCGTCTCCCAGAGCTCTCATCCAACCAGAGACTGCTGTCTTATGGTCTCCTCACAAGGAGCAACTGCTTGGAGAACTTGGAATTGTGAGCGATCCCAAGTCCTCTCCTTGTCCAGAAAGGAATTCTGAAAAGCCAGTCTGCTTGCTAGCGCTAGCTATTTCTATAACAACAAATCTGTCTAATCGGTAAAACCCAAAATCAAAGTTTCATTTTTTTCACCTCAAGCGCAAAGTCCAGAAGCGGTTTCCAAGTAGAAACAAAAGTATTTATGGTTTTTTTTCTTTTATCAAAGCTGTCAATTTAGCCATCTCTGCTAACTCCATCAACTTTTGCAGCCATTCATTCATTGTGGGGATGAAGTGTCCTTCCATTTTTGTGCATAAAGTAGCCTTGCTGCCCTCAACATGTATAACATCAAAGTTCAAAAAAGAATTTCCAAGTCTTTTTCCATTAAATCCAAAAGAAAAGTTTCTGGTTTTATCTTTATAATTACTTTAAGAATTTTTTGTATTAGAATATGAATCCTACTTCAATTGTATGGCTTTGATTAGCTGAATCAAATTTACATTTGATTTCTGATTTCTGATTGACCTGATTTCTGATTTCTGATTGTGGGCATGAACAGGGACAGCCAAAGGGCCTGATATGGCCTACGGACCATAAAATGTTCAGATCTGGTCCAGTGTCTCTCCACTCTTCTATTAGTTATTTGTATTTTAGTGTGAATGATGTGTCTGGAACTGTCTCTCCAATCTCTGGCTTATTAATTCTTTTTGCAGCTTTGTGTTTTTCTCATAAATGACAAACAAGCCTAATTTGCTATAATTGCTGTTCCACTTTGGAGCACATTCATTCTGGATCAGACTGCAAAACATAATGAAACCAATCCAATGGACCTGATTTTCAGCTCAACTTTCCTTTTCTCACAAAGAAGTGAAAATTGAAGGTCCTCAACAATGGTAACAACGTTTTTTCCTTGTGTAATAGTTAATATGCATTCACTCATTAGATTTTATGAGCTTTCTGAAACTTTTCTGGTTTTCGTCTGGAAGATTTAATACAAGAGTTTTAGTTGCTGGAGCTTAATAGTAGAAGGTAAGACAAGAAAGGAACAAAACAAGTGTGATTTATTATATTTATTAGATTAAATTTATAGCCAAGAAATCCTAGATAGAAGTTCTTAAAAAAGGAATCTTTGTTCAGTGGAGTTTCAATTTAGATATTGCCCAGGGCTATTGTATCTGGGATGCAAACTTCCAGATGACCATTAGGTGTCAGCAAGGTTCTATCTCTTAGCAGCCATTTTGGCAGCTTATTCTTTTTGTGGCAGAGATACCTTTGCAAGGCTGATGAAATCTTCCCAGAATATATATATCCATTGCTTCTTCTGCCTTCAGGTGCTCTGGAGCAGGGGTCTCCAACCTTGGCAACTTTAAGATTTGTGGACTTCAACTCCCAGAATTCTGGGAGTTGAAGTCCACAAGTCTTAAAGTTGTCAAGGTTGGGGACCTCTGCTCTGGAGAAGAGCTTGACTCCCTCTTCTTTGTGGCAACCCCTGAGATATCGGAAGACTGCTATCAGGTCACCCCTCATCATTCTCTTCATTAAACTAGACACACCCAATTCCAGTAACCCTTCTTTATATGTTTTACTTTTTCTCCATCCCAGAACACTGGTCCCCTGAAATCTATCCACTAGGGATTTAGGGAATCTATGAATCCCACATCTGACCTTTCCAAGGAGGAGTTCCTACTGATGGGCTATAAGTGTGCACTCAGTACATTTAAACAACATATTAAATAAAGTTTAAGAAGCCCAACAGGATTTGTCTGTTCTTAAGGTGACCAACTTTTTTACAATGAAAAGGAGGACACAAATAAATTCAAGAAAAAAAATGTAAATTAAAAAAACATTTTATTCATTGCAACAATAATACAGACAACTTGCATGTGCAAAGTTTGCCAGCCAGGTGTTTTGGCGCGCTCAGCAGCAATTCCTATTGGCTTTCGAAAGCCAATAGTGGGAATAGCACAGCTCATGCAAAAGTTGAAAAAAAACCATCAAAAAAGGTGCCGGAACGCTGTTCTGAGCGTTCTATGAGGGGGGAAAAAAAGCCCTGCAGATTAGTCTTCAAATATCGAAAAGGAGGACATGAAGGAGGACACTTTTTGAGGGAGTACAGAACTTACAAAAGGAGGACTGTCCTCTCTAAAGGATAAGGCCAGTCTAGAGAAAAGAAGGACTAGGGGTGACATGATAGCAGTATTCCAGTATTTGAGGAGCTGCCACAAAGAAGAGGGAGTCAATTTATTTCCCAAAGCACTTTTTATCATTTATAGAATGTATAAAAGTATTTCAAATGCATGTTGGAAATGTAAAGGTAAACAGGGGACTTTTTACCACTTATGGTGGAAGTGTGATAAAGCAAGAAAATATTAGAGTAGGATTCATATGTTAATACAGAAAATTCTTAAACTAAATATAGAAAGAAAACCAGAGACTTTTCTCTTGGGGCTAATGGACAAAGACCTGGAAAAAAAAATATGGAACTTTGATGTTATATATGTTGACAGCAGCAAGATTACTCTACGCTCAGAAATGGAAGACTACATTGATTCTCATAATGGAGAAATGGTTGCAAAAACTGATGGAGCTAGCAAAGATGGCTAGCTGTACTGTACTGATTAAAGAAAAAAATATGAATACTTTTATTTGCCACGTGGAAGCCGCTTCTAGATTTTGTGCTTGAGGTGGAAAAAAGTGAAATTTTGATTTTGGGCTTTATCAGTTAGATAGATTTGATGTTATTGAAATGGCTAGTTTATAATATTTTGTAAAAGTAAAAAGTTGAGGTTTGAAGTTGATACTCTATTGCACCAAAGGAAGTCAGAAGTCAATGCTCTTTTTTTCTCTCTCTTACCTCACTTCTCTACTCCCCTTTCCCTTCCCCATCTTTTCTGCTATTTGCTTTTGTATTTCCATTGTATTGTATATTATATACTAATAAAAGGTTCTAAAAAAATATTTCCCAAAGCACCAGAGGGCAAAACAAGAAACAATGGAAGGAAATTAATCAAGGAGAGGAGCAACCTGGAATTAAGGAGAAACTTCCTAACAGTGAGGACAATTAACCAGTGGAACAGCTTGCCTTCAGAAGTTGTGGGTGCTTCATTAATGGAGGTTTTTAAGAAAAAACTGGACAGCCACTTATCTGAAATGGTATAGGGTCTCCTGCTTGAGCAGGACTAGAAGACCTCCAAAGTCCCTTCCAGCTTTATTCTGATTGATATTTATAGCACATAATTGTCTCTAACTTTTTTTTTATTTTTTTATTTTATTTTTTAAACCAATTTTATTTATAATACAATTAAAAGAAACAATTGTCTCTAACTTTTGTGGGACACTAACTCTAGCACAGTGCAATTCCCTCCCCATACCAGTTCTGGAGGGCTGACACACAAAGAAGTCCCATTTGAAATTGAAACAGTAAGTGCTATATTGCACCTCTATAAGTATTCACAGACTTATTATTTATATATTACTTATTTGTATCTCACCTTTATTATTTTTACAAATAACTCAAGGCAGCAAACACATCCAATGTGCCTCCCTTCTCCTGTTTTCCCCAACACAATAACAACCCTGTAAGGTGGGTTGGGCTGAGAGATAATGACTGCTCAAGGTCACCCACTTCAACTCTCTAAAGCAGTGATTACCAACATGTAGTCCGCAGACTCCTGGGGGGCTGTGATGTTGTCACAGGGGGTCCGCAAAGGCTTGATGCAGTCTAGTGCTTTAAATCTTGAGTTAAGTCTTGGTGGTCTGTGGTCATGTTCCATGACCACAAAAGGTATTTAAAGGGGATTCAGTGGTGAAGAAAAGGTTGAGGACCATGCTCTAGAGTCTAGAGCAGGGGTTCCCAACCCCCAGTCTATGGACCGGTACCGGGCCACGGCATGCCAGCAACTGGTCCGCACAGACAAGAAAACCCCCATCTGTGGGATGCAGGCAGCATACAAAATAATATACCAGTGGTGGCAAACCTATGGCATGGATGCCAGAGGTGAAACTCATAGCCCTTTCCGTGGGCATGCGCGCCATCGCCCCAGTCCTAGGCCTTCAGCTGGGTTTTATAAATCCTTTTTGCTTTAGGCCTCCGCCGCCGTGTGCAAAAAAAAAAAGGTTCAATAGTCAATTTCAACTTCTTGCAGGAACAAAAAAATCTTGCAAAGTTGGAATTGATTGATTGAACTTTTTAGTCCCACCCAGTCTGCCGTTACCACTGCAGCTTAATGGGCCATGCCCACACAATGGGCCACACCCACCCGGCACTTGACGATGCATAAGTGGGTTTTGGGTTGCAGCTTGGGCACTCAGTCTCTAAAAGGTTTGCCAAAATTGTCATACACCCTCCGGTCCATGGAAAAATCTCTCTCCATGGAACTGGTCCCTGGTGCCCAAAAGGTTGGGGACCTCTGGTCTAGAGCACCTCATTCAGGCATGAAAGATATATTGAAATCCTTATGGATCCCATAAGACAAAGTACCCAGGGGTGAGCAGAAACCCCTCCCCCAAAAGGTTGGGGAAATCTAATCTGGATGTATAGGGAAGTTCATATAGAAACAGCTTTTCTGCTGATCAATGATGTAAATGAAGATTTTATTTGATAGAAGCAGACTCTCTCTGAGCACCAGATAAATATAATTCTGAATCAACTATTGCCAGAAAACATCCGGTTTTTTAACCTGGAATGGCAGACTGCTTCAGCCAGGCAGGATATGACTTATTGGACTCTGTCCAGTAACAATGATGGGTGAGTCTACTTATCATCAAAGGATGCAGAAAATGTTTGATTGTTCCTTATTCTCTGATCTCCTGGGGAAACAAACTAAATAAATACCTCCTTCATCTTTGATGGATTTGAAAACAAAGCCATATTTTATTCATCACTTGTTAAGCAGCCTAGGATCTTATTGTCATTTTTATATTTCAGAATTACCTTTTCTTCTCCCCACGGTGGCTCATACGTTGTTAATGTTTCCACAGAAAGAGAGAGAAATATAGAAATATTTCATTAGAAAAGTAAAGGAGAACTTTTATTTTGACAGAAATATTGCTATTTGGTACAGTCCAGGGATTTTGCATTGGATTTTTTTAAAAAAACACTAGTATGAAAGATTCAGTAACCGACAATAAAATGAAGAGGTCCAAAATTCTTAGTTCTAAGCATTGACATGCTTGAGTTACATCACTGAAAAATAACCAGGGAGATCTGTCTATTTGGCCAGATGTTTTGAAATTCAATTTCTTCCATAATTATCACATTGAATTCAAAAATATTGTCTTGTTTTTTATTTTTTTAAAAAACTTACCCCATTTGCTTTTTTTCTACAATTAAGAAATTAATAGTGGTCAAATACTGGCAGACCTGTTTCCAAACTAACAGTCCTACAAAAACATTACAAGTGACCATTGTCAAACTCAGCTGAATCCATCATAAAATATGTGGGATAGATTTAGAACCTTTATCTTCATGGAGAGATGGGGTTGATTGAGGGCTTCCAAATGAGGTTGTATTGTGGACAGGATGTCACAGGAGGAACATAAATGGCACAGCAGCAGTGAATGGTGGAGTCTTTCTGGATAAAAGAAAGACCAAGAGTTCACCCACCTAAACCCTAGACTTGTGGTCCTGGTATGGGGACCATAGGATAGAAGTAGTTTTCTTGTGAGTAGAGTGCAGAAGATCAATGGAGAAATAGCTTGCTCACACAGACAAGCACAGCCTTTTAAAAGACACTAAGTTCAACCAAACTCACTTTCTTAATCACTTCTGACTTCTTTGTCTGAAATGGAACAAGCTAACATTAAACAATAGCCTAATCAAGCAACTCCCACAACTCTGGCAGGGCAAGCCACTGGTATATAAACAGAGAGCAAACTGAACTCTCTTCAACCAGTGATGATGTTTCCTAGTTGGTAATGAAACATCGGCAAGAAAATAACCAAACTCAGAGCAGGGCTGCCACAGAGCAGGAACTGTTGTCTATGAGTTTGAAAGTGAAGAAGTGAAGCTAGGACTAATCCACACTGAAGGCATAGTGAAACCAACTTACTTAGGAGAACAAAATTCAAAATCAACTCTGGAAGAAAGCAGTGGCAAATAACTTCTATATTGTTGCAAAAACAATGGAATGGACATGGCTGTAACGTTAGCCAAACTTGAGTGCCAGATTATTAAACCCCTACATTGAAAGGCATGTCTGTTGCTACTGAAATACTCAAATTTACACAAATAGATTGGGAAATAGGATGGTACACACAGAAGCGTACACATAGCTACTACAAATATAATAAGGAAAGTTACTGAGGGATGCTAAAAGCAGCATCTATTGCAGAAAGAATGTGTAGTACAACTAATTGGTGATTAGAATGCAAAAAGAAATGGAAGAACCTGCAATTACAAGAAGATATGTACTAAGTAAACAAAAACACAGGTGGTAAATTAATAGAGTTCAGCGAAGTGATTCCTTGTTTGCTGCCAATATTCAAGCAATATAAATACAGACTACACCTGAATATCAACAAACAAATAAGATGAAACAGAAGTTGAAGAACTTAAATCATGCAGTAAGCCAAGACCCTTCTAGGTGCAGATTATGAAACAAATCATGAATTATAGATTTAAGTTGTACAAATGTGGAGAATTAAACAGAATACAGGTTTCATCAGGATCTGAGAATATAAGATAAATATGAGGTATTGATTCAGTACACTTATGCAAAAGAATATTTCTCATTCTACAGGGAGAGGTTAGAAACACTAGAATACCAAAAACAAAAAATTGTTCTTAAAATTTAAAAAAGAAGATTTGAGTGAATTTCAGAACAAGTTATCATGAACTAAAAAAAGAAGATGCAAGTCTTGGCATAAGAAAGATGAATACAGACCTCCAACATCAAGCAAGAGAAATAAGGAAAAATATCTCAACAAAATGTCAACAAATAAGAAAATAATAAGAAAAGGATAATGAAAAAAAAAATGTTTCTTAGACAATCAGAGAAAAATACAAGAATGTTTGTAGCTAAAATATGACTATTCAAGCATAATCATAGAAGAGGTCTAATGGAGGCAAATAAAATCAAAGCCAGATGGAATGACTATACTGAAACAGGAATTCACACTCCAGATTGCAGAACAACAGAAGCATTTGTAAACCAACGATATATCCAGGAACCAATTCCACTAGAAAATGATATACAAGAGCAACAGACCTGTTGTCAAATAGCAAAACATCAGACAGAGATTAAAATCTCAATAAACTGTTTAAAACTGTAATGGAGCCAATTAAATGCTTAGATCCATATGTAAACAAATATATAACAGATTGCACAGGCTAGAAATTAGAAAATCTCTCTCTTTCATCTTTTTCTCTTTCCCTTCCTCCCTCTCTCTCAAAGTAACGTCAACAGCATACTCAACACAGAGTTAAGGGCAAAGAAGAGAAAATGCTAGATACTTGTTTTATTAGGCTGAAGGATAAATCAATTTGAAAAATATGCTGGAAATTAATCCCAGGGAAAGAGGCAATGACAAAGTTAGACAAGATCATGAAAGATTCATAAAGACTTCAAACTTCAAGATTTCTGAGACAAAGAGGAGATAAATAAAACCTAGTAAATCTATAATAATAATAATAATAATAATAGTAAAGTTGGAAGGGACCTTGGAGGTCATCTAGTCCAAGCCCCTGCTCGGGCAGGAAACCCTACACCATTTCAGACAAATGGCTGTCCAGTCTCTTCTTAAGTAATTACATACTCCTTACTTGTAGTCAGTAGATGTCAAGGTGCTGAAGAAACAATGGTAGTGGATTCACATCTTCAATTCACATAATATTTTTCTTCCCGAGTTAGAATTTCTATTTATTTATTTTCTATATTCTTGCTGTGGCATATAAATATCAGAAGATTTGGGTGGCACCATCTAGTGGTCTTCTGGTTACGATGTCCTAATTGTCTCTTTGTGAGCTGCTCTCTTGGACCCAGTCCAAATGAGACCCATGAAGCATCTACCAAATACTCCCAGTTCCTTAACCTTCCTGCTCACAGGTTCAAAGTCTACTGTGGTTCTTCTAAGACCTGTTCTAGAAGTGTGATTCTTTCCTCATCAAGAGGAAAGAAGAGTTATCAGTAGGTCTGAATAGACTTGCTAATCTCTCTATCCCGTGCTCAGTATGAACGTAGGAAGATAATATACTTCCTGCAATATCCTTCAACAGCCTATCATGTCTCTTCTTTCTCAAGAAGCTCTTGAGTTTCTTTGATCCAGGGGGGCACACATGTTTTCCACAGTGTTTTGTTGCAAGATTTATTCATGATGATCCACTGAAGGAAAAGCTTGATACCAGTTTCAGAACTCAGTTAGCATTGAGAGACTCCTACTCCTCTTCCTTGTTTGCATCATATGCTTCTCCATGTGGAAGGAGTATTTCCTGTTCTCTGATATCTTCTCCTGAAGAACTTCCTGGAAGCTTTCATCTTCCCTGATGCATTGCAGTGTAGAAACTGCCTCCTCAAAGCCCTTTGTTTTCTCTTCCAGTAAAGACCTAAGTTTGAATTTGCACAGGTGTAGTTTGGATCATCTTCTTACAAGAAGATAAACACTGAATATACTTTGGGGCAAGGAGAATGCTTCCCTCATTGTCTATACTAATTGGAGTCTGTCCTGCTAACCACCCTACACAATCTTCCATACAAACCTCCCTGACTGTTTTAAGTTTCCAGGAGCTACTTGAGTATCACCTAGTCTGAAATGGAAGAAAGAGAGAATAGAAAAGGTAAAAAAAGTCCCCTGACCTCCAAAACCCAATTCTCTTGCTGAATTTCTGTTTGCTTTCCTTTTTTATTCTCCCAATGAACTCACTCTCTGAAAAATAAAAAGACTATAAGGAAGAAGAAAAATAATGCATACATTCAGTATAGCAGGCACAAACTTTATTTATTCAAATAATTCAAACTTTATTTGCAAACTACCTAAGTTCAAAATTCATTTTATAAACTAAGTCTGCATAACCAAATGCATCACTAAAAATGCACGCAGTGCTTTCTCATTTATATCTTGAAGGATGAAATGATAAACAAACTTCTAACAATTTGCCCTTTCCTAGTAGGTCAGTTTATTCGATTTTTTTTCATGCTATACATGTCACGTACATTTTGTATCATTTTCCCTTTGTCTCCAAATGTCTTTAACAAATGTCTTTAATTTATGGATTCCTATTTGGTAAATTCCTGTCTAGCAAATAAAAAACATCACTCCTTTTTAATTTCACTCAGTTTACAAAACCTTGACTTTTCTTAAATTCCAAAGCACTGTAAGTATCAAGCATCCTAGCTCAAATATTGTTTATGTGTTCTGGAGGTTTAAAGGGGAAATATTGGGTAACACAACGAGAGGCTCAATTAACTTAAGAAATACACGTCACTCATTTTTATTAAAGTAACTTGGCTGAAGTAAACTGAAGTTGTAAATCTAACAAGCTTCTTTCTATAATATAATCTATCCAAAACAACTAAAACAAAATGTTGAGACTTAATATTTTTCTTGGATAAATTGGACTACAAATTCCAAATCAGTATAAGTTATTGAGTATTAAATAAAGGCAGATAATGAATTCTGGATTTCTATTAAATATTTATTTCTTTAGCGATCTGAATGTTTTGCTGATACAACTTGTTGTAAGAACAAGTGATCAGATGGATTATTGATTAATGTACTGTTAAATTAGTAATGTATATTTACTAGGCTGGGCATGCTTCAGAAATGTATCAGAAGCAATGTGTCATGGTTCCTACAGACAGAGATGAATAAAACAGAACTCCGAGGCTTGAAAATTCCTCAAAGAACATGTTTATTAGTTACAAAGTATCAGCACAGTCAAAAGTGAAACCAAGTCTAAATACACAAGAGACAATTGCCCAATTACGAAGTTTAATGTCCCATCCATAAAACTATGCAAGTAACTATGTTCCCCAATATACTCATTTGGCAGTCTAGTCATGGGAGCAGTAGATGACCTTGGTTCCCACAGGACAGAAGATTATTTTGACTAACGAAGCACATGGGCCACCCCCCTCCCTCTGTTCTATATGGCAACCTATAATGAGAAGAATAAATGGCTGCAGCCATGCTCATTGTAGAGTTGACACAATGCTTTGGACTGTGTATAAATGCAAACAACAATCCACTACAGGTTTACTTACTTATTTCTCTCCAATATTTATACACTTCCAATTTATAAGTTCACAATTAATTTATGACTCAAGTTCCAACTGGACACCATCAAAGTTGATGCCAGCCAGAGCACAGAAGAACTCAAAGTAGTGTAAGAAGAGTAGATGTGGCAAGACTTGGCTGATAGACTTGCAAAGAGTAGGACAAGACTAAATGTCTTGTCGTCGTCATCATCATCATCATCATCACCATCATCATGATGTTCCAAAGTCATTGGATTGAATGTTGAAACCAAAATTCAGATGTAATTTCCAACTAAAAATAGAAAATAGCCAGCAAAATCAAGGCTTCATAGCTTTCTTAAAGATATGGAGGCCACCCAGATCTTAGGAGGAACTTATTCCAGAAGGCCAAGGTAGCTATGCAAGAACTTTGCTTCTGAACCATGTGCTCTCACTTTCTAGGTTTGAAGAAAATTACAACACCCCCTCACAAGCTAAACACGTAAGCTGGATAGACTTTTTAGAGATGATCCTGATGTAGCCTCTAGAGCAGGGGTGTCAAACTCCAGCCAGCAGGCCGGACTTGTCATCAGGAAACCATGCCCATCCCATTGCCAGCAATGGTGAAAAAGCTCCGATACATCATGTGACATTGCAAGTTTGACATGTCTGCTCTAGAGTTTTATGGTGTAATATCAGCCTCTTAAATCAATCTTAAAAACCTACTGGATGCAAACAAAGCGTCCTGAACGTAATTGTTATATTGCTTCATCAGCTCTTATCCATCAGCATGTGGGCTTCTGCTGTTTCTAGACAACTCCAGGTAGGACCCACTGCAGAATTCCAATCTAGAGACAAAGCTTCCTGCTCCACATAGGGCTTCCCCAATCGTCCCTTGGAAGATTTCATGGTCCAGTAGAAAAATGTTCTGCTGTTCCTTTCTTGCTGTTCTGTATGCAGTTTTTATCCATTTGCAACTGACTATTTTTATTTATTGTTAATTATTAGTCTGAAACAGTATATTTTGTGTGGGAAAAGGCAGAATGATTTCAGGAACAGTGTAATGTTTCATTATTGGATCTTGAGGTTTTGCATACAACAAATCTAACAAGATTTCTCTGAAATAGGTCCTTTCTATCAATGCAATTGATGTTATGTTTAGTCTGTTGAATAATTCTTGGTGAAAAATCTCTGTAACTATTAAAATTAAACACTTTTTCATTAAGCTGAAAATCATTTTCCTGTGAATTTGTGAAGTATTTAAGGCACAGAAATTGATGATCTGAGATATTATATTAAGATAGTAAGTTTGAAAGCTATTAAAAACAGTAATGAATTCCTAACTTTTGGTTAATATAGTCTTCTGTTATTAGTCCAGAATTATTCTTTCTTACTCTGACATCCAAAAGAATAATATCTTCAAACTTCCATGCTAACTCATCCCATGGTACTCAAATTGAATAAATGGACTATTCAATTATTAATCTAATCTAATCTAATCTAATCTAATAAATTCTTGTAGCAATTGAAAGTCCCCTTCAAATTCATAAAATATTCTAAATGTAACATTCATGAAAAGTCATAATTAATACTGAACAGTGACCTGACCAGCTATAGAACAACTTCCTACATATTTATATCCATAGATTCATAATGATATAATTTAATAATTTGAAAACAATAAATAAATTCCATTTTTAGGATTGCAAATTTATCCAACTGTCTTCACTTCATAAAATTATTTCAAGCATAGTCTTCCATGATATTAATAAGTTGCAAAATAAATGGTAATGTTTAGCCAAATGTTCCAGAAATGGTTTTGTTTTCTTTTTTCAATAGTGAGAAAGTAACAGAAAGTATTCTTTGGACTGAATTAATGTTAAATGTATTCCTGGAAACAAGAATTAGATTTTTCCTAAACAATGTACATTTAAAACTGAAAGGTTTTCTTTAGTTATAAAAATATGTAATGGAATAAGCTTTTTATATGTGAATCTTATTTAACTTTTAAAATATTCTGAAGAATAAAAGAATGACGAGCTGAAAAGGTGAGTGGAACCTATTGCTCAGTATCCGATAATACAAGGCCTGAGCTTTACTCAATAACCATACCCTAAATTCCCCAATATTTTTGGAGGTGGCCAGATGGAATCCCCATAGTACAGCAGTTGGAACTACACCACAATCCAGAAAATTCTTACAATACAAAGAAATGCTGTTTCATTCCTCGCTTAATTTTAGCTATATGCTATCCAACCTTGGATCATTCAGGAGGCTAAGCCAAACAAGCATGAATGTTTTTCCTCAATAAAGTCAGCAGAAAATATGATAATTTCTGTAGGAGAAGAGCAGACAAAGTGGGTGATGGTGGTGGTGATGGGGGCGTTAAATAAGTCATCAACCTAGAGTCATTATGTTCCCACAAATGATCTAAGTCTAATCCTTCTTGACTTCTATTGGTGCTTCTTATCTAGCACCAATTTAGTATCCAACATTAGTTGGCTAGATTCTTAGCTATAGGCTGGAGCTTCTTCTGAACTGGAACTTATCCTGATCCTTCACTCCTGACAATTTTCTGTAAGATTTGTGTTGACTTTCATTGTCTCTGGATTCCTTTCAAGTGAACAGTCTGTTAATTATTATTTCACTTTGGTAAATGTAATATTAATTTGGGTTTATGTCAGCTGCTTCCTCTTGCCTTGCCTAACAGGGCAGCAGGATCCCCAAAGCTGCTCACTAATGAGAAGCAGTTTGTTTCACAAGACTGTGAAGATAGCATTCAGGCCAAGGTCTCTGGGACTGCTGCAGCTGGTGCCTTACAAATGCTAATAGAGAAGGAGGCTGTTGGATGTGATGATTTGTTTAGGTTTTCACCATCTTTGGAAAACAACTCCACTAGCTTGAAATCCTAAGAGGATGCTATTTTGTCTTGTTTCACTGAGTATGTGTTAACTAGCTTGGCACCTATTGCTCCACCATCAAGGAAGCAAGCTGCTGCCACACAACAAACATCAACCTACAAGTGGCTATTTCGTACAGAATTGGAGCCATTTATTTAAAGCCCACCAGAGAAGCATTCAGTCTCCTTTGTTAGTATTCTTGGTTATCCAATCTTTTTTTTCAAAAGTAATATTTTATTCACTGTGAAGAACAAGGATAACTACATTTACTTACATGTATATATGTATGTATGTATATATATGTGTGTGTGTGTGTGTGTGTGTGTGTGTGTGTGTGTGTGTATGAATGGGATGGGATGGGATGGGATTGGATGGAAGAGGAGAGGAGAGGAGAGGAGAGGAGAGGAGAGGAGAGGAGAGAAGAGAAGAGAAGAGAAGAGAAGAGAAGAGAAGAGAAGAGAAGAGAAGAGAAGAGAAGAGAAGAGAAGAGAAGAGAATTCTTTATTGGGCAAGTGCGATCACACACAGAAGGAATTTGTCTCTGGTGCATAACCTCTCAGTGTACATATAAACAGAAAATAATAATAGGTCATAGGTCATAACCATACTTACAGTCATTAGCCATAAGTTACAAACAATTGATAAATCATAAGAAACCAATAAGAGAAAATAGTAGGAAAGATAAGAAGATGAGAAAAGATGAGAAAAGAGACAGTGTTGTGGGAATTAAGTGTTCAGCAGAGTGATGGCATGGGGGGGGGGATTTTATGTCTGGTTGTTTTGGCATATAATGCTCTATAGCAGCATATAATAACATATGGTGATGTTACAATTAGCCAGGAGACTACCAGGTTAGTACAACATAGTGATTTGGCTACCAAAGCATGCTAGTCCATTTCATTCAGGCTCACACAATATCTAGGATGCACCATAGGGGCGAGCTAGCTCTGCACCAGAAATTATTAGTATTATTTTAAAAAGAACGTCCAGACATAGAAAGCTGGTCAGCTGAAAGATTTTTTGACAGAGATTTCAAACATAAAGCATGAAAGGACCAATTCCCTTTTTTCTGCCCTAACGAATCAGACAAAACTGTATTTTCCATAGGAAAGTGCTTTTATAAAAATGCTGAAGAGTTTAGAGTGAGTTAAATCCAACCTAAGCTTTTTAAGACATTGTATTAAGTTATAAAGCAATAGATCACAATCAAGGCAACCATTGTTACCTGTTTTGCTGGACCTATGTGAAACATTCTGTTACCAAGCAACTGTTCACAAGTAGGTTTTACAAAATGCTTCTTTCCCGAATGACCTAGCATTGCCTCTAACAATTCTTAGTTTCAAAACATGCTGAAAGCATCTTTGTCATGGAATCATTGCCATTCATTTGAATGGCTAAGTCAACTTGTCCAAACCCCATTTAATACGGGACATTCAGATGCAAGGTAGATGATACTCTAAACTTTGTTTGCACATCTTTCATTACAGGACAGTCAAGCCCACAATATGCATTATATGAAGTGAGCTCCAGCCTTTTAATAAATTGTGTGAAAAGGTATTACTAGACTCCTCCTGACTCTTTACAGACAAAGCTACCTTACTCTTCAGATAGTTGGTTCTTTGGCGGACAACTTGGATAACTAAGCTTTTTGGTGTATTTAATTAAACTCTATCTTCCTGTTCTATCTTAAACTTTTGAAGAGAGCGAAAGGAAAGGAATTGAAGATTCCAGGTTCCTGCAGATTCTAAAATTGAACAGCAATGTCCTGTGGCTTATCAATCTCAGGCCCTATAGTGAAGGCATTATTCACATCAGAATGCTATTTTTTCTTCTAAGCAGAGCCAAAAAGTTTAAAAAGAATATGAAGAAAAAGAAGAATTCAAAAATTGCATATGTATTTTCAAAGCACATTAAAAAATTAAAATATCATTAATCATATTCCATAAATCACTCACTCTCGGGTGAAGCAGGAACACATGAGTAATTTATCAGCTGATCTGAAAATCAAGAACCTGAATGGAACTGTGGGCATCATGCTGGAGATAAGTGAGACATGCTTCATGCCTGCTATTGTAGACATAGGCTGCTATTGCAAGAATTGGCAGTCCCAACCCATTTTCATTTAGATTTCAGGCACTCACCTCTTCTTTATTTTGGAAGGACAAATGGTCTTATGGTAAAGAAGGTCAAACATCATAAAAATTGGGTAGAGTCTTGTTACAACATATGTTTGTTTGTTTTAACCATACCCTGTGGACTCCCCTGGTTTCATCTAATTCCTCAAGATTTTAATAGCAATAACACTGATTCTAGTATACTGCTTCATAGTGCTTTACAATCTTCTCTAAATGGTTTACAGCAGGGCTTTTCAATTGGTGGTACGCGTACCACTGGTGGTACGCGACCGCCTGGCTGGTGGTACGTGGCATCGCCTTCCTCCCCCCCGCTGCGCTCCTTCCCAGCTCACTTGTTTGTGGAAAACATGCTGCTTGGCGGCAGCCTCCACAAACTCTACCGAATGTGCCCTGCAGAAGGCGTGTGAAGAGTGTAGGCACAGAGCAAGACCCGGCCCTCCCCAGGGACTCATTGTGCAGCAACCAGATTGACTTCTTCTCATGTACACAGGTCAGCAGGATCCATATTGCCCTTCCCCTCTCTCTTCTTACTTCGCAACAAGCGCTAGCCTGATAGGAGACAGAGCCATCCACTCCCTGGGCAGGAAGGGGTTTGAGACCGCTCGTCGCGGCCCTGAGCACAACCACCCTTCCTTTCCCCCTTCTCTCTCTCTCTCTCTCTCTGTTGCAGACTCACTCTCTTCCGTCTTCTTTTCCTTCCCCCCCCCCGTGAGCTTGCGATACCCCTCAGGGCCCTCACGTTGCCTCCCGGAGGACTCAGCTGTTTGGCGGCCAGAAGTCAGAGCTGCTCATCTGTTGGTCGGGACACCCATGGAGCCAACATCCAAGCTGAAGTGCAGATCAGCTGTAGCTGCTCTCCTGGGCTCCTGCCCAGCTCACTTGCTAGCGCTTTGCTGGAAAACATGCTGCTTGCTAATTTAGCAGAAGCATGAATCAGCTGTAGCCCAGTGCTGATCCTGGCACTTCTGCTAAATCAGCAAGTGGCATGTTTTCCAGTGAAGCACAAGCAAGTAAGCTGGACAGAGTTCTCCTCTGCCTCTGCCTCTGCCTCTGCCTCTGCCTCTACCTCTGTGCACGCACAAATAGGTTTGGCATGTCGCCATGGCCACCAGCAGCATAGCCACCAGCCACGCTGGCAGCCTGTCCCCCTCCCCTTGTCACTTCCTGGGCACAGAGGGGGGAGGAAGGAAGGGACAGAGGGGGGGAGGAAGGAAGGGACAAAGGGAGGGAAGGAAGGAACAATGGAAGGGAGGGAGGGAAGGAAGGAAGAAAAAAGGGAAAGAAGGAAGGAAGGAAGGGACAATGGAGGGGAGGGAGGGAAGGAGGAAGAGACAAAGAGGGAGTGAAGGAAGAAAGGAAGGAAAGAAGGAAGGAAGAGACAATGGGAGGGAGAAAGGGAGGGAAGGAAGGAACAATGGAAGGGAGGGAAGGAAGGAGGAAGAGACAAAGAGGGAGGGAAGAAAGAAAGGAAGGAAAGAGGGAAGGAAGAGACATTGGGAGGGAGAGAGGGAAGGAAGAAAGGAACAATGGAAGGGAGGGAAGGAAGGAAGGAAGGGACAAAGAGGGAAGGAAGGAAGGAAGGAAGGAAGGAAGGAAGGAAGGAAGGAAGGAAGGAAGGAAGGAAGGAAGGAAGGAAGGAAGGAAAGAACAATGAGGGAGGGACAATGAAAGAGAGGGAGGGAAGGAGGAAGAGACAAAGAGGGAAGGAAGGAAGAAAGGAAGGAAAGAAGGAAGGAAGGGGAAATGGAGGGAGGGAAGGAGGGAGGGACAGCTCCCATGTCTGTACCACCCCCTCCACCAGAGACCCTCGGATCCCCCCCACATCCCCCGTCCGCACTCCTCATAGGTACCCTGCAACCTGAGTGATGAGCTGGCTACGCCCCCCTGGCCATTCACTTCATTTATCAAAAAGTTGCAAAAGGTGATCACATGACCCTGGGGATGCTGCAACAGTCATAAGTGTGAAAAATGGTTATAAGTCACTTTTTTCAGTGCCGTTGTAACTTCGAACAGTCACTAAGCGAATTGTTGTAAGTCAAGGACTACCTGTACTTTATCATTTTTTTTCCTTTTTTGGGGAGTCATCAAGTTTTTGACACCTTGCTGAGTGACTGGTGGTACTCAGATATTGCCTTATCGTAAAAGTGGTACAATGGGTGAAAAGATTGAAAAACCCTGGTTTACAGAGTCAGCATATTTTCCCCAACAATCTGGGTCCTCATTTTACCAGCCCCAAAAGGAAAACTGAGTCAACCTTGAGCCTGTCAGGATCAAACTGTTGTCAGTTGTCAGAGTTAGCCTGCAATACTGCATTCTAACCATTGTGCCACCACAGCTCTTAAACAGAACAGAATCTCCTCTGACTCCCTCTGGACATCTTTTGTCTTGGATTTTTTGTCAGAAAAGCAAGGAGAGAGAAGGACCACATGATGCCAAGACCTGGGAGCTAAAATTTGCCATAGCATTCAATAAATTATGGGCAGAAAGTATGAGCTGGAAGTCTATCAAAGTAAGTTGCTAATAGGAAAGTTGGTTTTTCAGAAATATATATCTTCTTCCACTTTTTTAAAAAAGGGGAGACTTAAGATATGTCTCCCTAACTATTTTCAAGATTACCTGGTATAAGCTGCAGATATCTGCTTATTATTAGTGCAATAGGACAAAAGTAAATTCAGTACTGTTAGACTGAATAAGAACTCAATTCATCTAGAAAAGAACTTTCAGAGAAATCTTGCATTCAGATGATTATTGGGAAATTTGAAGAAGAGGTTAGTAAACAAATAGTTTTGGGCTTCTCCAAGTAATGAGAAGTCCACAATGAGTACATTTCAAATGGATTGTTTTCTCCATGAGTATAGAATAATCCCTTTGGGGTTTTTTTTAACCCAAAATATAAAAACTAAGCATAAAAGAGCAAAGAAGCACCCAAACTATTGTTGCTGTATGGAACTTCTAAACTGGCACTTGTGCATCATTCTATCTTTCCAAATGTTTCTGGAAAAAGTTTAAAAGATATGTCACTGTTGCCGCAGAAATTTCAACAAGCACACTGTTGGCCAATTTTTGTCATATTCCTTTAAAAAATGTGAGAACTACTGTTCTTGTAGAGCACTCTGTCAGAAGGAAAGTGAAGTTCCAGCCACTTTTCTTATCCACAGCAAGAACTACAGTGGTACCTTGTTACTCGTCAGTAATTTATTCCAGAAAACGCCACGCCAACAGGTCCCAAGAAAACCATGTAACTTATCATGTGACCTGCTATTTCAAACAGAAGAAATAGCGAGTCACAAGACAGCTGATGTCAGCAAATTTTTCCTTGGATGTCAACTGTTAGGAGAAAGATGAGTGCTGGGACAAGATTTCTGCCACAAAATATATCGCATACCAAATTTGATGAGTTTTGAAGCAGTTGAGTGCCAAGGTATGACTATATGACTGGTCCAGTTTGGTACTAAAATAATACTGGTATAGATAATAGAGAGAGGAAGTGTAAATAGAGCAGCCAAATTACCCCTCTGAAAGCAATGAGCCTAGCTCATATTCCACTTTACTTTGAAAACTGTTATATAAAATGTGGGAAAATGACTTTTTAATATTAACAAAGCATAAAATGACTCTGAGAGTGAGATGGATGGTATTGAAATTTGCCAAATAAATAAATGATATAGGCACTAACTATTAAAATTTATTAAATATTTTAAAATGCTGTTTTTAAATACTGTGGAACATTTTGTTCTATTGCATTTTTATTATAAATAATTGTTACTATTATGAGTAATTTTTAAGGGATTGGGAAAACAAATCAAAGATTAGCTTTTAATATATTTGTGGTGCCTGAATCATAAATTTTCCATGAAATGCTCAGTCTGAATTTGCACTTTACTCATGAAATTTCCATCACCTGAGTAAAGCATGTGTGAATAATTGTAAAATGTATATTTGGATAAACACATAATATTAAATATTGGTATATGCAATATGCATGATAGAAGACTGAAACGTTTTCTATTTTTGAGCAGCATACCTCATCTCATACATTAATTGAGTTATACGTTATGAAATAATTGTCAGCAACGACATAGGTGTATTTTGTTAATGACAATCTGTCCCTAACCTGGCTTTTCAAGTCTTCCAGTGATAACCATAATGCAGTCCATTCATCTTCCTGTTGGTCATCCTCTTTTCCTCTTTCCTTTCATCTTTCCCAACCTTAGACCCTTCTCTGGGAGCCAGGTTTTCATATAATGGGACGTTATTAGGTTGAGGACAGCTGTTCTATAGCCACAGTTCAGAATCCAGATTAAGTGCCTGCGTTTCTTCCCAAATCCAGAAGTAAAAGCAGAAAGAAGAAACAACTCACACACACACAAAAAAAAAAAAAACAAAAAAAACCCCTGGTCCTTCAGCACTCTGGACAGAGCTCAGTTTAACAGCTGGTGGATTCTGAATGAGCTTTTACATTTGTCTTCCCCTACTGTGTGTCTTGTGTATAGATATTCATCCATCAGAATAGAGACCTTGGAGGTCTTCTATTCCAACCACCCACTCAAGCAGGAGATCCTATATCAGTGATGGTGAACCTTTTAGAGACCGAGTGCCCAAACTGCAACCCAAAACCCACTTATGCATCGTCGAGTGCCGGGTGGGTGTGGCCCATTGGCTGGGTGTGGCCCATTGGCTGGGCGTGGCTACGGTAGTAAAGGCAGACTGGATGGGACTAAAAAGTTCAATCAATCAATTCCAACTTTGCAAGATCTTTTTTTTCCTGTGAAAAATTGAAATTAACTGATTGAACTTTTTTTTTTTTTTTTTTGCACATGGCAGTGGAGGCCTAAAGCAAAAAGGTTTTATAAAACCCAGCTGAATGCCTAGGACTAGGGTGACGGTGCATGTGCCCACAGAGAGGGCTCTGAGTGCCACCTCTGGCACACGTACTATAGGTTCACCACCACTGTCCTATACCATTTCAGACAGGTGGCTATCAACTGTCTTCTTAAAAATCTCCAGTGATGAAGCACCCACAATTTCTTAAGGCAAGCCTTGCCTCACCCCACAACCCCCTCCTCACCATCAGCCCCCCTGGAGGAAAGTCGCCCCCGAGTGTGACCCATGTGGAGCAGTGCAGCCAAGGACATGGCAGCCAGGCAGCGTAGACAAGACAATGTCCTCACACCCCATCACGCACAGTTGATGCTGCGGGGCACAGGCAGAGGGCGTGGCTGCCAGGTTCTGCTGGGCTGCCTGGGCAATCTACATTGGGCCCTGGAGGCAATGAGTAGCCCTGTGGGCAGGCAGGGTGGGCACGGGGCAGGGGGTGGAGCAGGGGCGGGCCAGTTTTTGGACACTTGGTCTCTAAAAGGTTTGCCATCACTGACTTAGTCCTTGACTTATAATTGTAACTGTGACCAGAATTTCTGTTACTAAGCAATGTGGTCCCTGCTGTCCTGGTTGCTGTCATTAATGACACTTATGGTCATTAAGCGAAGCAACTTCCAAAGTCATCAGGAAAGGTGACAGGAAGTTGAATGTCCCAGGTAAGGGTCTGAGGGTGCGAGGTCAGGGAAAGTGCACAAGGGTGCACAAGAAGAGCAGCATGGGTTGGGGAGAAGAGAGGTGGTGCACGTGAGGTATAGTGTGGGTTGGAGAAAGTGCATCAGGGTGTAAGGGGGCATATGAGATTACAATAGAGACACAGTGCAGGTCAGAGAAGGTTGGGGTGTATAAGAATGTGCAAGAAGTGCAGCACGGGTCAGGGAGAACTGGAGAGAATGCGGTGGGTGCAAGGGAGGTGCAGTGGGGATGCTCAGGTCTGCAAATGGCTGCTACGGCAGGAGCCCAGAGGGCCTGGGAGAAGATGGGTGGGTGGAGTGACTTACCCCAATGACTTGAAGCCTTTCCTGCTGGCTTCCCCAGCAGGGAAGGTTGCAATGGCAATCTTGTGGTTGCAAGTTATTTGGCAAACATTGTAAGTGTGAACATGTTACCAAGTAGCCAGATTGTGATCATGTGACTGCAGGGATGCTGGGACAGATGGAACTCTGAGGACCAGTTATAACTATCACTTATTGAGCACCATTGTAACTTTGAAAGGTCACTGAACAAATATTTGTAGGTTGAGGATTACCTGTATTGTCTGTTGTGTTGTGCATTGTGTATTGCCGAATCTAATGCATGTTGCACTTTATTCCTATACTTTCCACTCAACTTCATGTTGTAATGATGATGGTGAGAATGCATGCATGTGATATCCAATCCTATTTATTCAGTTCCTAAGTTGAATTTGAATTACCAACTTATTGAATTCCCCCATGAATCATGAATGTGATTACAAGAGGAATACTTTTCTATGGACCATGATAATATGTTGACATTCCATTATCTTCTGACATGCATGTTTACAGTGAACATTAACAGAATTAGAGTTTGAGACAAAGACACTGCTCCCTTGGAAAGATACATCCTGGAAATATGTATATTGTTTCTTAGATCTAGACATTCCTATGTTGCTACCTTAGGAGATATAGCAAATATCAATGAGTCATTCATAATGATTTGTTAGTAAAGCGGAAAATATTTTTTTCTAATTTGACAGAATAGCATTAGCAATAACAGTCTTATATACAGCACTCTCTGGGTGGGTTACAGTCAGCATTTTGCCCCCAATAATCTGGGTCCTCATTTTACCAATCTAGGAAGGATGGAAAGCTGAGTCAACCTTGATCCAGTCAGGATTGAACACCTGGCTGTGGGCAGAATTAGCCTGCAATACTTATTATACAGAAGTATAGTAAGTGTCCTAAGAATACTACTGAAGACCTAAAGTACTGAACTGGGCTGAACCTTAGTTTCTGCAAACATGTGTATGCCAATGATGAAAGGATTCTTATCAGTATTTTAAAAGGTTTACATAATAAATAAAGTGTCCTGGGTAAGTGAGAAATCAAAATAAAAAAGACCATTGTAGTGTAATGGTTATAAGTTTGGATTAACCTAAAATTGGTGGTTAAGGAACCAAACTAGTATTTGATATACATTGACATACACAGAAAAGAAATCCCTACCATCAGTTGTTATTTTTAACTGAAAAGCTATTTCAATTCTTCTTTGATTAGAAATCATGTACACCCTTCCTATTTCTCTCAATTGGAACTGGAACATTTAAGTTAAAGGTAAATCCATTTTATTTTAGCTTTGTAGTTAATGGACAGAGATTAGCAGATAATTAGAAGATAAATTTTGAAACATAATTCTTGACATGCCACTTTAAAAGATGGTGATGAATTAATCAGACTGTTTAACAATTCTTTAACGCTGCTTTTGAACAACTAAGAGAGATATAAAAATGGAATGGTTTTTAAAAATTGACTCATTTTGCCTATCTTTTGATTTTGTTGTAACTTCAGTAAAGCTTGGCTCATTTATCTTCAGCACAAAGAGGATTTTCGTGATGACTTTACCTGATTAAAACATCCATAATCTGGGTGCTCATTTGTCTCCTGTTACAAAGTCACATTAGTCCACAATATATTTCAAAAATTTATGTACTCTATTAATATATTTAGTTTATCATTTAATATATTATGCATCTCACTCTCACTCCTGAGATAATATATTTTATAGATCAACACACATTAGACATTAGGCATGTATATCTACCCATATAAATTTATGTACCCATAGGCATTTCAATAGGGGTTTCACATGGAATGTTACTGAAATTGCTTTGATCCTCATGTTGAGACAGTTGTGAACTTTGTTCTTTGATCACCATGAACCATATGGGGAAGTAGATGGGTGGAACAACAAAATGAAAAACTAGACGGGGGGAGTGATGGAAGTGCTGACCAAATGTCTGGATGGGGAGGAAAGACTCAAACCCCTCCAAGATGGAGGAATTCTGAATTTGTGTGCATTACAATTTCAGGGAAATTCCTCCTTTGTTTCTGAATAGGATTGTACTTCTCAGTGCAGTGATGGTCCAAAGTTTGGGAATTCTCCTAAATTCATTGCTCCTAATTGAAAAACAGATGGTAGTTATAACTGGTGCACCAGTTGTGAGAATGCTTAAATAAGGAGACAATGCTCTTGGACACTCATGTCCTAGTCATAACCCAGTTTAATAGACTATACTTGGGGCTGTCATTGAATAACTTCTGCAAGCTACTGCTGATACAGAATTCATCAGCCTAGGCAGTGACGGGCATACCCTGATACTCTCTGCTTTAGGACTTTCATTGGTTTGCCAATGGGCTTCAGGGTGCAATTCAAGGTGCTAGTTGTCACACTTAAGGCCCAGAATGGCTGACAGACTACCTCCTCTGACCCACATCTATCCATCCAACTAGATTTCATCCAACTAGGTCTCATCCCTGCTGGAGGTAGACTTTTACATCACCACCTCCATTCTTTGGAACTGGCTCCCTGAAGAGCTTCAATTTACTTTCTCCTTCTGTGCTTTAGAAAACTTGTAAAACTTTTTGTCTTCTGGCTGTTACAGGAAGAGGAGGCTTTCAAATATGCAAATGGATTCTGCTGTGGGCATGGCCTATTTATAGAGATTTTGTTTCTGCATTGAAGATTTATACAATCTGAAGGGAAATCAGGGTGTTTCTGGGTATATTTGGAGTTATGGCTTTTCAGACTATTGATGGTTTAGTGACCTAAAGCCTCCAGGAGTGGGCAGCATATAAATTAAACAAATAAACACTATTTCTTCTGAAACTGTCCATGGCTTTCCTTACCTTTGACAACAGTATCCTCCTGGGTAATTGCCAGGGTTGGACCTGGGTCTTGAAGGGACCATTCTGTAGCTTTTCTTGTCCTTCTGTTTGGGATTCTTAAGGACCATAGCACTGGGGTGCTTATTATTGACACATAGTTACCAGTATTCATAACAGTACATGACAAGGCTTTATTTGTCCTCTTTGTCAATGGTCCCCAACCTTTCCAGCTTTGTGGACTGGTGGTGGCAGCAGAGTTGGGGGAAGGAAGGTGGAGATGGTTCCATGCAAGCAGCAGATGAGCTCACTTACCAGTGCAGTTCTATATGCACAAGTAGAACTATGTTCACTCAATTCTTGCCTGTCATTTGTGGGGTTCAGTTCCAAACAATACATGGACAAAGCCAGGGGGTTAGGGACCCCTGCTATATGTCATTGAACAACTGCATAAAAGAGTTGGAAGAGTCATTCAGAGCTTTGGAATAGAGTAATATCACTGATAAGGTGAAGTTCACCATAGCACAGATGGCAGCAACGCAACTTCACCCTGTCTCAACTGTTGATCGGCTAGACATTCTACATCGGAAATTTGATCAAACCTCAGAATATGCTGTATGACACAGTTACATTTAAATATTTCATTAAAGACTAAGGTCCATTTACATTAAGTGTATATAGAGGAAGTAGCAAAAAACATGAAGTGGGATAGACTGCATTAAACAGGATAGACCAGGGTTGTTCATATCAAGCACTGAAAAAGAATTGGAAGCAGTTGTGCAAACTGAGCAGGAAAAAAAAACACCTGAATTTGCAAAGGAAAAAAAAAGTATATTCCCCACCCATAATACAACAACTGTATATTTTCTGCTTGTTTCTGTTGCTTAATGATTTTCTTTAAAAAGAAAATTCATAGAATGGAATAACATAAAAGTCCACATGCCCTGGACTAGATTTTCACAATTTTGTGTACTATTTAATAGGATATTAAGGAAAAAGTTTAATTAGATATCAAATGAATCATGAGGGTTCTATTGATTCCATCATCACTTTTATTTGAGCAGGAGTGGAAAACCATGTAAACAGTGGCAGCAAAAACAAGACCGATAATAAGGTTGCCAGAATGCCCATAGGACATTTTGTTTCTTTGTTTGTTTTTTTCAGCTATCCCATCTTGGTCAATCAGAAAGAAAGACTCTCACAACCATAGCAATAAAAGTATTTTTATTGTAAAAAAATAAAAGTACTTTACTGAGGACCAATGGTTATGGAGTAGCAAAGCCAAATCTAGCTTTCTGCACCCAAACCAAGCAATTAACTTTTCTCCTGGGATTTATCCCTCTCTCCCCTTATCATTAAGTGACCAATCACTTTCAAATAAATTGTTTTGGTAACTGTCCCCAGCTGTGTGGGCCTGAAGGTGTTGCATTCCATTGGGTGACTTTGGCACAGGCTTCAGCTTCCACAGGTCTGTAGGCTTTCACTTTCCTTTCCTCATTCCCCCCACCCATTCACCCACCCCACTGGTCTTCCTCCCCCCATTACTTATGACAGCCTAGCATCTAGCTAAGCCAGGCCTGTCAGGCAGGTCTGACAGTTTGTTTATATCCCATCTTTATTATTTTTATAACCAATTCAAAGAGGTGAACATATCCAACATCTTTTCCTCCTATTTTCCTAAAATGACAACCCTCTAAGATGAGTTGGGCTGAAAGAGAGTGATTGACCCAAAGTTATCCAACTGGCTTTCATGCCTTAGACAGGGACTAGAACTCACCATCTCCCAGTTTCTAGCCTGGTGCCTTAACTACTAGTCCAGAGTGGTTCTCTAACATAATGTTAGTTAGTTAGAGTTTCTTAGATGTTCTAGTTCTTAATACTGTTAATTTGCTATAGAGTTTCTCATATACTTCTTAATATTTCTTTAGGTTTTATAACAGGTAACACATCTGTGGTATGGCTATGTGTGGACATAACACAAAAGGTTTCTTACACCAGGTCAGACCATTAATTCATTTTAGCCCTGTACTCTTGACACTGTTATTGGCACTGCAAAATTTCAAGCACTTTCTCATCAAAGAGATAAGAAGATTGAATCTGGGACATGCTGAGTGAACAAATATAATTTTCATGCCTTTTTTGTATTCAGACCACTTTTCTCCCAGAGAAGGCATAATGTGAGCATAGGTATCCTAGGCCAGTGAACTTATGATCCTGCTATCCCCTACTGATATGATTGAAAGATCCCTGAAATTTGTCTGGATTTCTGCTTGGTTTATTCAGCTATTTCACAGAACATGGGGGCATTTTTCAGAAAGCAAATTCAATGTCTCGAATTTCATTATGTAAACTGATTAATTAAATTGAAAAGCAGCGAGGAACTGCAGAATCATTCTATGAATAATATGGCATGTGTTGTTTCCAGTAAGCAAGCATTCATTTTGCCAACAGACGGGGAAATTATTTTGAGTTCAACAGAGGTGCCTTTTGTAGTTAAACCTGGATTATAGAGTAACTATACAATGAGTTTGTTTAATCAATATATACTTTTCTAATATAATACTTCATACAATGATAAATAATATAAAGTGAAAGGCATATTTATTGAGTCAACTTTAATTATTCCTACCCAGCCTGAATCCACTGAGTTTAAGATATTTTTGAAATCCGTATATAGTATAATTATCATTGCTCTTACAGAAACAGAGTAACAATAGTTAAATCTTTGTATTGTGTAAGTTGTATGTAGTTTGCAAGTTGCATGTAGAAATTGTACAGCTGTTCCAAAATGGAGACAATTATTGTGAACAATTTATGGTAACTTTCTTGGATGAGCTACATGATCATTTCTACAATTAGTTTGCAAAAACACAAAGGCTCTGGCTTACACTTTTAAAATACTAATTAGACAATCATAGAATTCCAGAGATATAAGAACCACAAAGATCAAGTTTAAACCATTTCAATGTGCATTAAAATCAATTAAAGCATTCATGAGAGGTGACTGTCCAGTCTCTTCTTAAGAACCTCCAAAAATGAAAATTCCACAAACTTCATAAGTACACTATTCTACTGCAATATATACCTTACCATCAGAAGGTTTGCCTTATATAAGTTTTTCCTTATGTTTTGACTAAGGTGATGATTTTACATCCAGTTGTTCTCTCCCCAAAAGTCAAGCATGGAAGTCAATGTCTTCTTTACCTCTCAATTATGCTTCACATAGTGTAATAATTTGAGAATCTACCAAGCCTACTATATTCAATAGAGCTTATTCCAACTTTTAGTCCAGATAATGCCTTTAGTTCCACCTAAAAATCATTTTCAGAATTTCTATGTTCCTGGAATACATACCATGACATTTTGCCTGCTGAGGAATTTCTCTGATTTGGAAGATAAATGAGCATAGCCCAGAAGTATGTATCACAGGAACAAACAATAGAAAAAGGTAACTAGAAAGAATGCTTCTGTTCTGGGTTCTAGCCAGCTCAACTTGACTTTCCTGGATACTCCATTCCTTCTCACCCAAGTATTTGTTAACCTTCAGGATTTTATGAGTAATAATTATGCTCGGTCATCAGAGTGGATTTTGCTCTTTTGGTTTCCTCCCAGCCCTTGGAATTTTTTTTTTCTTTGATAAAAATCAAAATGTTCCAAGCCAGAAGATCTCTCTCTCTCTCTTATGCTTGGAAGAGTTTTTTGAACTTAGAGAATGAGATTGCGTTCAGAATATGAAATTGGGAATTGCAATAAAATATAGTTTGTTGAATTCTCTTGTTCAGCTAACCAATGTTGCCACTTTTCACAAAATTCTATTCCATTAAGTTCTCCTCCCAACCCTCCAATTATCATTAAATATTCCATGTAGTGTTAGTGTGACTGTGGGATTTGGGTCTGTCTCTTCCTCTCTTGCCTTTAAAAAATAGGCATGTCAGGGTTCTTTATCTGACAAAGCCACTGCATTTCTCTAGAATTCATTCAGCTGGGCTACATGTGATCAGAGAACCCTGAAATTCAATTTCTAATTAATCACTTAAGGACTTTACAATCTGTTACTATATTAATACTTTCCTCATCTATTTCTAACATGAAAATAATGATAGCATGCTTGCTTGTGAAGATGTGTGTGTGTGTGTGTGTGTGTGTGTGTGTGTGTGTGTGTGTGTGTGCAAAAGTCATCCCCCATTCATGTTTTATTTTAGCTACTGAGTCCTTTAAACACTGTGCTAAGTTATTATGTGTATGGATTCATAACGGTATAGTTTTGCTCCACATGCTAACTCAACTGAGATTTACAAGTAACCAAGGCTTGGTTCACACTTCATACTTAGTCAAACCAAACAAACCTTATATATCACAGCATGATATGGAAACCCAGTTATAAATTACCATTGCTCAAACTTCTGTTCTTTCAGCTTCGGTTTTCCCCAGATAAGATAAAGGAATAAATAGTAGCCTACTTTTATAATTTTTTAAAAATTATTGACATAGACATTAGTAGGAATAAAGCAAGAGAAGTGTCTATGTCACATTGTTTATGTTTGTAATTCTTGTCTGAAAATAATTTCCTTTCAGTGAAACATGATCTTTAAAATGTATGCTGTTTATTAAGACTACTTCTCTAGTTTAAGAAGATTGGGGTTTTTCAGCAATTTGGTCCTTGTGCTGATCCTCTCCTCTCCTGCCAGAACAACCAGCTGTACATAACATCTATACGTAAGCATCTACTTATTATTATTATTATTATTATTATTATTATTAGAGTTATATTGCAAAAAGACCACTCTTTGCTTTAAAAAAATGCACATCTTTTCCAACTTTTCCTAATCCTACTTTTAAAAGACAGAAGAAATTTGTTTCAAAAAGACTCCCATGGGAAGTTTAGCTTTTTTGTGGTTGGTTGGCATACTGACTGATGGCTGCAATGGGATTACACAGCAACAAAAGACAAAACATTCAAGTCATAACATTTTTTTTGCCACGCAAATGAAATCTGTGAAATAAGCCACTTTACAGTATAGTTTTCACCTAGTTAGTACTAAAGACACCCTTTATATGAAATGACAATTGCTTTAAAAAAAAAAACAATATTCATTCTGTGTGAAGTTGCTTTAATGTATTAATGTTGCCAGGCTAGAATCATCTATAATGGTTGATAATAGCTGAATAAACATATTCTCTAACAAATGTGCCTTTGTTATATCCCTGATGTTATGTTATGCATCATTATAGTTTCAAATAGTTGCTAGTTGGTATATTTTAAAATGTAGCCCACTCTCATTAAAATCAATTGCAATATGCAATCTCTCTGTTGCCATACCATGTTGCAGTCACCCGTATTGAAGGCACAGATGTCAAGAAACCTGATTAGCATAATGTTAAAATAGGGGTGGAAGGAAGTGATACAGCCCTCCTTCCTCTTTCATAGGTTTACGGTGTAACACAGACAAACGGACAACAGACAAAAAGACAACAGACAAACAAAGGTCAAAAGCTGAGTTCTTTTGTGTTTGGAATCAGCTCAGGAAATCCAGTGACCATTTGTTGTTTGCAAAATAATAAACTGCACAACAGGCATTTTAAGATTAAGTCATTTATTAATCCTGTCCCTTGCACCTTAAAAGTTAAAAATGTCCAAAAATGTCAGTCCCATCCATTCTGGTGATGTAACAATGCTATCATGCAGAGCTAAGGTTAAAAAAATAGCCTAGTTTGGTAAAGAAACATCTGCAAGAAAACAACCCAGCTCAGAGAGTAGAGAGAAAGATTGCCCACAGAAACTTCTTACTTTTTAGGGAGACTGAAAAATCATACAACTTTCCCAATGTGGCTGGTTATGAGTCTGCATTAGCTTTTGAATATTATAAACTATTGTATAACAATTATATTTTCTGGTCTTATCTGTTATTGTTTTGTTTGGTATTTTAACTTATTTCAGTCACCTCTGAAAATGGCTGGATAGATGTGGAATTTCTGATGCTCTCTGAGGTTGGTTATTTGCTTGCACATTTTACTTACTTACTTACTTATTACTTACTTACTTACTTACTTACTTACTTATCAAATTTATTTGCCACCCATTTCATGGTTCAGGTAACTCATTATCCAACTATGATAGATAAATAGATAGATAGATAGATAGATAGATAGATAGATAGATAGATAGATAGATAGATAGATAGATAGATAGATAAATAGATAATTTTTATTCAAAATCTTAAAGTCTGTATCTTCAGCATATTCAATATAAATTCATAAGTGATAAATTTAGGACATCAGAAACTAATGCTCTAGATATATCTGATCAACAGTGGAGGCAAAGAGCATAAAGAATAATTTCTCCAGCTTAGCTTTGACATTCTAAATCTCCCTGAGATTGCTTTTTCACTGGGAGAAGAGAGCAGGGCTTTTACTCCTCCATCAGATGCTCTGTTAAGATGCACATTATGTCAGACCTGTCCACATATATCTTGATTTCATCCTGTAAAGTTTAGCAGTTGGAGAGCTTCAACAAAGCACAATAGCCTGGTTGCCCAGTAACAAGACTTATGGAATACTAAGGGTTGCTTTTTATTTCAGGATTCTGTTTAAAAGAAAGGAGGAAGGAGGTCAGATAGAAAGATGGCATTAAACCTAGGTTTACAACCGTATCCACTCCAAGAAAGGAGGAGTGCTACTGCTCATTTGTGCATTCATTCATTTAAAGCAGTGGTTCTCAACCTGTGGGTCGGCACCCCATTTGGGGTCGAATGACCATTTCACGGGGGTCGCCAAACAACGCAGTCCGCCATTTCCCCCCCCCCCTTTTCCTTAGCTGTGCTACTCCCTTTTATTTTATTGGCTTTTGAAAGCCAATAGAATAGAGTCTCTTAAATAGAGTCTAATTCTATTGGCTTTCAAAAGCCAATAGGAATTGTCCAGGCTGTCTCTGCCCTGCTGAGTCCCAAAAGTCCCATTCTGCAAACGGTGCTGCACCAGTTGAGTAGTCCTCGACTTACGACCGGTTGAGTAGTCCTCGACTTACAACCGGTTGGGGGTCGCAGCATTAAAAAGGTTGAGAACCACTGATTTAAAGCCTACCAATTTAAAATAGTATAAAAGTTACATATTAACAAAATTGTTGCTGAAAATAACAATTCCATTTTGAGCATCTCCTATTTCATTTTTGTAATATTTTTTGTCTTAATACTAATCAAGGAGCAAATTTCCCAACATTCTGCGCATCATTATGAGGATGTCAAAAATATTGGGTCAATCATGTTAACTCAATAACCAGCAGCTGTGGCAAAAAAGACAAATTCAATGCAAAGAAACTGAAATAAAAAAAAAAAATCTTGGTTGGTTAGATTAAATAGTTTGAAAACAATGAAGTAAAATTTCACAGAAAG
This sequence comes from Crotalus tigris, assembly GCF_016545835.1. Classification (NCBI taxonomy): domain Eukaryota; kingdom Metazoa; phylum Chordata; class Lepidosauria; order Squamata; family Viperidae; genus Crotalus; species Crotalus tigris. The sequence continues at coordinate 70,459 of NW_024096734.1, forward strand.
GCACAGATCTTGAAATAATAGCTGATTGTACATTGAAGGTAAGTCAGCAATTGCTGTTTGAGACTTCATCAGCAGAAATGTAGTTTCTAAATTATAGGGAATAATAGCTGCATTTACTTTGCAATGGGAAAATTCCACCAATGAACTGTCCCCTTCCCTATACACAAGGGAAATTAATTTTGAAAGCTGACCCAATCCATAACTGTGGGAAAGCATAGATATAGGTGACTGTTGTTCACCAGCATCTCTCTCCTCCAAATGACATATTTTTTTCTGAAGGTCAATTGTTTCAGACAGGAAACAGGTGTGCAGATCATGGAGGCTAAAATTTCTTTCAAATCACCACAGCATCTGCTCTTTCCAAAACTGTATTCTGAGAGAAGGAGGGAGGGAGAATCTTGAAAGGCATAAAATTTGCAATATTATCTAACGTTATCTTAATTTCTAATATAATTCATCTGTTAAACATTACATGTCATAGAGAACTTGATGCTCCATCAATGACCGCAGCATCAAGTGACGGTTTCAGATTGCATAATGAATGAAGGAAGGATCATTTCAAAGAAAGAAAAGAAAAACCAAACCTACCTTAATTTTTCAGGGTTCTTAATCCATTATGGCTATCCAACTTTTTAAAAACAAATGGCTGTCCAACTTTAAAAATCAAACAAACATAGGTCAAATTTGCCTTAATTTCCCTGGGTTCTCTTTAATGCATTACGGATATAACTTTTTATTGTTTTTTGAGGAGCACATTGCCTCTAGAATAGTCTTTGGAAGCCATTGAGTAGGGTAGAGAGCACGGTTGTGACAAGAGGAACAGTCACTACCAAAGAAATGGTCAGATAAAAGCAGCCTGAGCCCAGGCAAAAAAAGATAATGTGAATAAATGCCTCAGACAAAGCCTCTCTCTAACTCACACGAAGATAAAGGGAGGGATGGAGCACATGCATTCAAACTTGCAAGTTTCTGTTATTAGGATCTTACAATAAAAATACTACTACTAAGGATATTGTAAACGAAACCAAAACTCTGTATCTTCACAAATAGCCTAAAGATCTTCCCCATGCTTTTTTTTTTCAAGGAGGGCTTTTTGTATGAAGAGAATATGCTTGGTAGTTATGATATCTAAAGAGAGCAAATTAACTTTGCTCATTAAAAAGTTAAATATCGAATCACTCTTATAGTTAATCTGTGAAAGGAGCAAACAACTTTGCTAAAGATTTTAATAGGTTTGTCAATGAATGCAAAAATAAAAAGGAAAGGAAACTGTTGCGTCCTTCGCGAAATGGCAATGACACGAGAAACAGTTGTAGTTCTCAGGAACTTCTTTATTTCTGTTCAGCATACTGGTTACAAGACGCCGACAATGCCCAAATCTCCCAGCCTCTTTTATAGGCCATTCCCAGGCCAATCTGCAACTTTTGGCACGCCAGCACCCGCGCATGCGCACAAGTGGTGGTGACAGCCTGTCTGGTCCCGGGCAGCTTGCACCTGCCCAGGACCATTGCAATGCCCCGAGCCTGCTTCCACAGGCTCAGGACATAACACCCCTTCCCCCCCAGCTAAGACTATTGATCATGCAATAATAACATACAACCCAGTGCGAGCGTAGTGCCCATACTACCTAGTGCCAGGTAGTTCCTCTGCTTCTATCATTCCCAGTGTTCTATTTCCCTATGGGTACAGGAATGTTCTCTGTTAACTCTGTTTTGCCAGTAGAGTTACAAAATCTTCTAAATACTTAGGAGATCTTCTGGCTCTCTGTGACCTCCTAACTTCTGGGTACCTGCCAAGTACCCCCTGACTGAGGGGTGATGCATACCTGTCCCCCCTGTTACACCCTGGTGATTCCCAAGGACTGTGCTCCAATGCCTGGCCTGCTTGCTTGCCCACCAGGCTCGTCAGGCCAGGGCTTCTTTCTCTGTTTAACCTGGTTGTCCTGCCTAGCTGCAGGTTCTCTGGCCCCTTTAAGTGACTGTCACTGTTGGGCGATTCTGTAGAACCTCCCAGGTCCATCCAAGACCTGTCAGGAGATTGTCTGTCCCCTTGTTCCCGTTCTGTCCCCGGGCTTGAGGGGGTTTCAGTGCTGTCCCAAAACTCAGTTGTCCCCTGAGTGAAGTCAGAGGTGTTGTAGTCGGGATTTGGTTCCTCGACCATCTCCCTGTGTGCTTGCCCCCTTCTAGGGACAGGGTAGTGTCGGGCCAACTAGAGGGAATGTGTGCCAGCTCTCTTGCAGGGTGTGGTTTGTTTGGATGCTCCCGGATATCCTCCCTGACTGGAGTACTGAGTGATGCAGGTGAGTAGTGATTATGCCCCCGGGGTGACTCCCTGGCTGGAGTAGGCACTGGTGCCTGAGTTCTAGTTGGGCTCCGTGAATTCCTGTTTGGAGCACTCATGGAACTTTGGAATGAGCTGTCTGTAGCTTCTTCATTAATGATGGGCAGCAGCCCGTACTCTTCCCTTTGCCCAAAAGGGTCCCCCTCCCCCCCTGGAGAAGACCCAGGAGTCTCAGTGGGAAGGTCCCGTCTAGTGCGGAGCTGGTCGATGTGTCGACGCAGGACATGACCGTTGTCCAGGGACACCTCGTAAAACAGAGGACCTGTGACCCTGGATACAGTGGCGGGGACCCATGAATGACCAGGCCCATAGTTATGAGTCCAAACAGTTGTCTAGGTGCCTTAGGGTGTGTGAGTGTGGAAGAAAGTCTGTCCGGATGCAACCGGTCAAGCTTGGTGGTCAGTTTGCGCCCCCAACGAAGTTCAGCTGGGCTCCTCCCAGTAGAAGTGGACGGTGTAGTGCGATAAGAAAGGAGGAAGTCAGCCAACCTGTGATGCCAGTCTCCATAGGTAATTTTCTTCAAGGCGTCCTTGGTGATGCAAACCATGCGTTCAGCCATACCGTTGGTGGATGGGTGGAAAAGCGCAGAGGTGGCGTGACGAATCATGTTAGCCTGTAAGAAAGCTTGGAATTCAGAAGAAGTGAGTTGAGGGCCGTTGTCAGACACAAGGACGTCTGGAAGCCCGTGTGCAGCAAAAATCCCCCTCAGTACTTGAATAGTCTTTGCAGTGGTAGTGGAAGAGACAGGTACAACCTCAAGCCATTTTGAATGGCTGTCAACTAGGACCAAGAAGAATTGACCCTGAAAGGGCCCAGCGTAGTCAATGTGCACCCTAGACCATGGAGACTGTGTTTCCTCCCATCTATGTACAGGAGCTTGGGGCATTTCAGGGCGCGAGCGTTGACAAAGGTGGCATGCATGCACCTTAGCTTCAATGTCTCTGTCTAACCCAGGCCACCACAAATGGCTGCGCGCAAGCGCCTTCATACGTACAATGCCAGGATGACCCTCATGGAGGGAACCTAAGACCCTAGTCCTCATTGAGGTAGGAATGACAACTCTGCTTCCCCAAAACAGACAACCCTGGAAGGTGGACAATTCGTTCCTTTTGGACCACAAACTCTGAAACTCAGTGCCAGGACAGCTCTCTGGCCATCCAGATAAAACCCAAGAAAGGACACGTGAAAGTGTGAGATCTGTGGCTGATTCAGCGGCCACATCCCTGGCATCTAAAGGAGACTCAGGCAAGGCCTGAATGGAGAGAATATTGATAGTTGGTGCAGGGTCAGCTTCTATTACCAGCAGGGGTAATCTACTGAGGCCATCAGCATGGCCCATTTCCTTCCCAGGTTTGTGAAGTAAGGAGAAATCATAGGCAGACAGAAAGATAGACCATCTCAGCATTCTGGGGGAGATGATCTGGGGAGTTTGTTTACGTGTGGTAAACAGTCTCAACAAAGGCTTATGGTCTGTGAAGACCGTGAAATGCCTGCCATATAAAAAATCATGGAATTTTTTGATTCCAGCAACAACAGCTAAAGCCTCCCTGTCTATTTGAGCATAATTTCGCTCAGCAGAAGACAAGGTTCTGGAGTAATATGCAACAGGAACCTGAGTTCCGTCTGATCTGAGGTGGCTTAGTACGGCTCCCACCCCATAAGGAGAAGCATCACAAGCGATGCACACAGGAAGGGATTCATTGAAATGTGCAAGCACACTGTTAGAAGTGAGTAAGGCCTTGACCTCATTGAAACTTGCTTCGTGTTTTTGTGACCACTGCCACACTGCCTGTTTGTCCAAGAACCTGTGAAGAGGCTCGGCTACACTAGCCTTGTTTGGGAGAAAGGAGTTATAGAAATTCAGAAGGCCCAGAAAAGCCTGTAGTTCGACCTTAGACTTTGGCCTCGGAGCATGCATAATGGCTTTCAGTTTGGATTCTCTGGGGTAAGCTTACACCTGTCTTCGGTCGATGTAAGGCTATCCCACCTTCGTCGCCAGTGTTGCGTCCTTCGCAAAATGGCAATGACACAAGAAGCAGTTGTAGTTCTCAGGAACTTCTTTATTTCTGTTCAGCATACTGGTTACAAGACGCCGACAATGCCCAAATCTCCCAGCCTCTTTTATAGGCCATTCCCGGGCCAATCTGCAACTTTTGGCGCGCCAGCACCCGCGCATGTGCACAAGTGGTGGCGACAGCCTGTCTGGTCCCGGGCAGCTTGCACCTGCCCGGGACCGTTGCAATGCCCCGAGCCTGCTTCCACAGGCTCAGGACATAACAAAAACAGAATTGGATTAATTATAAAGTCAAATAACAATAAAAACCTTACTGAATATTCTCTTTATGCACAGGATCCTACGTGGATCAGTCGCCAGGACCAGAGATTTAGTCTTCCAAGCTTTCAAATTCATGCTGGAGCCATTCTCAGGGAATTTCTCTCTAGCAGTTCTTATCTGTTCTGGTCTCTTCTCCCTGTGATTTGGTTTATTCTGTATTTATATGGTGCCTGTTGTATATGGCTTTTTAGATGTTGATGGCTGGCTATTAAGTCATTGGCTGTTGTTCCTTTGTGCTGCTTAGCCCTTTATGCACGCTTTATAGAGTATTTCATGCAAAATACCATTATTACAGGAACCCTACAGAAATGACTGAAACTCATTCTAACATTTTTTTCCTTTTCTTCGTGTCTCCTTGGAATGACCACAAGGAGTACCAATCAGTGGAATTCAGCATCTACTGAAGTACAGAGAGCTTATTATAGATGTATAGGCCCACCATCTATGCTAATTCAAGCTTTGAATGCATGTAGGAAGTGCTTCATTTTTTAAAATACCTTACGTTTCCTCTGATTTAATCAGCAAGTACATATACCGTAAATGCCGGCGTATAAGGCAACTTCCACGAGCGCTGAAATCGGCGCCAAAGACGGGGGTCGTCTTATATGCCGAGTCATCTTATATGCCGGAAATACTGGTAGTTTCCGGCGTATAAGACGACATTCTAGGAATGCGGCCCGGCTATAAAGACGGGGGTCGTCTTATACGCCGGGTCGCCTTGTACGCTGGCATTTACGGTACATTAGGGAGCTTAGTGGGAGATTTTCTCTGGCACCAAACTGTACATTGATCTTCATTTCTTTCATCAGATAATTTCAGTCTAGAATTTGTACTGAATGGCCTCTACTGAAATATAAGATGAAATTGTTAATTATTTACTATGAAAAAAAAAAGAATCCTTTCAAAATGTATTCAAGTAAATGTTTTCTACCACTACATTTTTCATGAATTATTTCAGTGCTTTCCTCTTCTCAAAAATGCAGTTTTTCTAGATTATAATATTACAGTTGTAAGATGTTTTAGCTTATGCTATAATTAAGACATCTGGAAATCAAAAATTGTATAAGACGTTTTCCTAGCCAGATACCATAGAAAGGAATCTATTTCGAAACCAGTGAATTACTGTAGTAAAATTACACTGGGCAAACAACTTTGTGGAGCTTTGGATATCTACAACATTAATGGATCATAATCAGTGTTGTCAGTGCAGTTCTATTAAGATTAGGTAGGTAGGTAGGTAGGTAGGTAGGTAGGTAGGTAGGTAGGTAGGTAGGTAGGTAGGTAGGTAGATAGATAGATAGATAGATAGATAGATAGATAGATAGATAGATAGATAGATAGATAGATAGATAGATAGATAGTGTGGGGGTTTGTGTGTGAGAGAGAGAGAGAAAAAAAGAGAGAGAGATGTATACCTTCATGAATAATTTTTCACTACATTCCTATGCTCCCTTTTTTAGACAGGGCTGAAGTGGATGGATCCAGAATTTCTACATTCATTCAACAATTTTTTCAAAAGGTATATTGGCAGTGAAAGGTCTAAACTACTACAACACCCACTGAAAAATGTATTCAGGATCCAATAGATTTCTGATCTCTCTTTCTGACAATTTCATTTTTGGGGAAGGAGGAGGAGGAGGAGGAGGAGGAGGAGGAGGAGGAGGAGGAGGAGGAGGAGGAGGAGGAGGAGGAGGAGGAGGAGGAGGAGGAGGAGGAGGAGGAAGAAGAGGAGGAGGAGGAGGAGGAGGAGAAGGAGAAGAAGAAGAAGGAGGAGAAGGAGAAGGAGGAGGGAAGGAAGGAAGGAAGGAAGGAAGGAAGGAAGGAAGGAAGGAAGGAAGGAAGGAAGGAAGAAAGAAAGAAAGAAAGAAAGAAAGAAAGAAAGAAAGAAAGAAAGAAAGAAAGAAAGAAAGAAAGAAAGGACAACTACCTGGACCATATTCTGACCAGCAAAAAAGCAGATGGTTGATGGATTGAGGGTGTCAAACACTTTGGAATACATCATGGTGGGATTAAATATAAGTGGAGGTGGGAAAGCTGAAGGAAGTCTTCCACATGAAGTTTCCAGAAGGCAGATTTTAAGTGAAAGGTGTACAGCACACCATGGCTTGAAATCTGAAAGGTAAAACACATCAAAAAGGGATAGGAGAGCCTGATATAAGAAACTAAAAGCATAGATACAAATTATCTTCCTCAGATGGAAATTGGAGAAAGCTTTAAAAAGCCCATATGGATAAATATCAGGCTCACTGACAGCCTCAGAAGCAAAAAGGAAATGTGCAGGAAAGAGACAATAGAAGAAGGGGATGACAGAGAATGAAGTGGCTGGATGGAGTCACTGAAGCAGTAGGCGTGAGTTTAAATGGACTCCAGAAGATGGTAGAGGATAGGAAGGCCTGGAGGAACGTTGTCCATGGGGTCACGATGGGTTGGACATGAATTCGCAACTAACAACAAGGAAAGAGAAGCATGGACTGGTGAGGAGTGTGTTCAAACTGATAGCTTCAGCTTGTGGAGTAAGGAAAGCTAAAGCTCAGAAGAAGATAAGACTCACAAATACTGTGAAATACAGCAGAGCAGGGGAGGTTAAGTAGATCTAAAAGAGTTGGGGGATTGACATGGGTAAGGGGGAAAGTAATAAGAAAATACAAACCTTTGTTATTTCTCTCAGAAGAGGGAGAGAACCTTTGCTAATGTGCAGTGTTCCTTCTCAATTTATTATACTCAGAGAGAACCTGTAAATACCCAAATGCATACCCATTAAAGAAATTCAGACTAATGATAGTTTTACCATGTATCAATCTGTTGAAAAGCCTGGGAAAACTGATTTCAAAACTAGAGAACTGGTGAGATGCCAGAAGACTGAAGAAGACAAACATAATCTTAGTTCCAAAAGGGGAAGAAGACCCAGGAAACTCCGGGCCAGTAAATTTAATACTAAATTTACTAGAACAGCTTGTCAAACAGCTTGTCTATACGCAAGCCAGAAAAAAAATGCTTCCATCAATAGGAACCAGCAGGAGATTGTCAAAAACAGGTCATATCAGATTATTATGTTACATTAAAGTGATTAAATAATTGGTAGACCAAGAGAATGCTATGAATGTAGACAACACACTTTTTCCAAATAACACATCTTATTAAAAGGCATAAGCTTCTGTGAAATACTGTTCACTTCACCAGTTGCATGATTCAAATTGGGAATAGGCTGAGGGAAAGAAGGGATAATATTTGCTTATGTAGATATAGGTTACATGTGATTCAGATTACAGGTAAATTTAGCAATTAAATGTAGATGATATGATCCTATAAAGCTTGTTCCAAGCTTTATTATTCAATAGTAGTTGTAAAAGTAAGAAAAAAACATTTTTTCTCAACCAACCATATAACTGAATTTTAATGGCAAATGGTCATTGTGTAGGACAGGAACAATTTACCATCCTATGCATAGAAATTGTCACAGATTTACTTTTTCTACACTAGACTAATCTTTGGGTACCTCATATTACCTAGTGAGGTTTAAGAGCATCCCGAATACTGTGAATTTCTGGAAAGAGACAAGAATAATTGGGAGACATAAGGTGATTTTACCTTGCTCAATCTGGATCTAGTCACTTGCTGTATGAAGAGCACAGACAGAAAAAATATGCTAAGAAAAGCAATTGAGACATGAAGTCATGAGGAAACCAATGACTGATCTCGCTACAAAAAAGAATGGGGCCATATAAGGCTGATAAAGCATTAACCTGGCTGAGACTCAAATAGTCAAAATCTTTAGAACAATTATAATTAATGGTTGGTTGGTTGGAAAATTGGGAGGGACTGAAAACAACCAGAAAATCTGCTGAATTCTGCAATTTAAGAAACTCTTGTGCAAATATTGTATCCGATGCAAAAAGAAAAGCCTACCTTAGCATTTATTGTAATTATTGTACAGAAAATTATCCTGGTTTGCCAATACAACCCATAAACCCTGCATGTTAACAGCTGTTGAAATCATTATTCATGTATTCATGCATAGCACCAAGCTAATCACATTAAACCATAAAACTTTCTCATTTGCGCTGCAATCACAAATGGATGCTTATAAATGCCAGCGCTTGTGTCACATTTCTCTTGCCCCTGTCGTGTTGTGCTGGGGAAAAGGCCACACAGTACTGTGTGCTAGAAAAGTGACTCCAGTTCCTCCCTACCTGCTGCCAGAAAGGAACAAAACATGATCGGGGGAAGGCTGAAATGTACCTTTCCCTAACATCATGTTTAAGTCTGGAATTAAGAGTTCCTAATGTTTTCCTTCCTCCTTTTTGTGCTGCAATCTGGTATTTTATTGATTCATTTGTACTTCTCTCACATTTCTCAGAGAACTCTGGGTGCCACCAGACAGTGGTGGGATTCAAATATGTGAACAACTGGTTCTCTGTGTGGATGCCACTTCCGGAAGTCCCTTCTGGGCCTGGGCAACAAAAAATTAGCTACCGGTTCTGCTGAAGGGGTGCGAACCGGCTGAATGCCACCATTGCATGGAGGTCTTTTCTCTTCAGAACCACCACTCTCTGAAGTGCATTGGGCTGACAATAACTGACCCAGGTTCACCTTGTGAACTCCACTGTCATGGAAATGTGAGCCTGAAATCAAATTCCAGTCCAACATTTCAACCACTATTCTAACAGTTTTACAAAGAAGGAAGTCTGTTCTATGTGTGTTATTTTACTAACAGAGTAAGCCAGTGTCAATGCATTTTGCAGCTTGAAGCAAATTCCCCTTAAATGGCGCTAAAGTGTCAATAAATGACATACAATGAAAAAAATGTAGCGCAAAATTTAATTACTTATTATAAAGAATATTTATTTTAACAGCTCATATTCTGTTTTTCTTATTCTCCAAGTGAACTACAAAAATTAGATAAAACTTTGAGACATTGTACAAAGAATTTAAAAGGCAGGATAGGAACAAATAACACAGAGATGTTATTTGAACAATTTAAGCCACACATAATGGAGGAAAAATACTACTCAATTAAAGTTCTAAATTCACTGTTTTAAAAAACTAATTGCAAGTAAAGTGAGAAAAATTACTTTGAAAAATTCCATACTTTGGCTATGCACATCTCAGAAATGGTGCTGAAGATTTGCTATGGAACATATGCAACTACAACATCTCTATTCCACTTATTAAAACCACCTTGTCTTTTTATCAGTTTTCCACATGAATAAAAAAAAAGTGGCTACTTTGAGTAATGAAACAGCTCTTTAAAGCAGTGCTATCTTTGTTCAGGCTCATTATTAAAGTTGCTTTAATAATTAGGACATTGTCATTGTACACAATCCATATTACCTCTTCTGAATCATTTTTAAACATGTACCGCCAAATTCTATATAAAACCTAAACAAATCAATCAATCAATCTCCCCTTACAATGAAATCTAAACGTCTTCTTTATTTATCTTGAAATTCCCTTTATTGCACTAATCAGACTCCAAAAAACCCTTCTTCTATGGACCTCTGGGAAATATAATGCTCTAGGAGCACTTCACACGCTGAAGAGAGAGGGTTTTGAAACAATGGGAACTATTTCCCATCCCCACTGCAGCTGCCACCAAAAAAAATTAGCAAAATGTGCTATTAAGTAAAGAACAGATTTTTTTCACCTCTATACGATTTTGAACCATTGATAATTCAAATCTTCATTCTCAGACTTATATTTTCCATTCACACTCTAGAGACCCATTCTATTTGCCTGAAGGGGGGGAAATTGAACTCTGCCTAGGCCAGTGTTTCTCAACCTTGACGATTTTAAGGCATGTGGGCTTCAACTCCCAGAATTCCACAGCCATTGGAATTCCATTGCTGGCTGTGGAATTCTGGGAGTTGAAGTCCACATGCCTTAAAATTGTCAAGGTTGAGAAACACTGGCCTAGGAAGAAGGAAGTACTCAGGTGAATCATTTAATCTAGAGAAATTGAGAGAAGAGAAAATGCGTGCACTGCTATCATTTCTTTTCCAAAAACTTGGCCCTTCTTAAAGTCATTCTCGGTCCTTGCAAGAATCCATTTGTAAAATCTGGACAAAATCTCAGTTAATCTACATCATAAATATCATCTATCAATGCAATTCTGAATTATAAATGGGTCGATCAGCAGACTCTAAGCGTGTACTTGTGTATTTCTAAACTGTCACTAAATGAGAAAGTACAAAGGTTACCAAAATTTAGTTTTAAAACCAAGGGTGAAATAGCCAGTTGTCTGTTTATACCAAAATGCAGGAAGATTGTGTGTTGGAAGGAAGCTATATCTCCCTGAAATAATATGCAGAGGCCCTGGCTTTGTACTAGTAGAGATAATTAAGAAATAATGTCAGTGGACAGCAGGATCATGGTCTTCCACAGCTCCATAAATTTTGAAGTGGAATTCATTTATCAGGAATAAATATCAAGTGGATAAATGGATTTAAAAGTTTAGCTTTAGGTTTTTTTGTTGTTGTCTTAATACCCAGAATTCTTTATGCATAACTCTATAATGGCAAAACTAAAAGGACTGCTAATATTTTAATGGGTTTATCCAAATGACATAGAAGGTGGTCAGTTTTTAGCATCTTGTCCCAAATGTAAACCACCTAATTTCTGCTAGTAATTGTTAAACAGTGATTAGGTTAATTGAGTACATAGGTAACAGCTCCCAAGTTAAGTGCTTGATTTATATATGTATTTAGCATATTTTTTTTAACTTGGTCATTGGCACTAAACTTCATTATAGGGAGTCCTTGTGCTTGGTGGTCACATTTTCTCTCTTTCTGTAGGAAAATTGTAGGCAGAACTGGAAGGCAGAGTTAAGCATGTGATCAGTTTAGAGTTGTTGTATTCCTACAAATGCTACAAGTCCAACCCCCCCTGAATTCTGTTGACACTTATCTGGCATCTATTATGGTAATAATAGATAATGGTAATGAAGTGTCTTTCCCCTGAAAACTTTTATTTATTTTATTTATCATATTTATGGAAAACAACTGAGAATATATTTATTTAACATAGCATTCTGGTTGTTATAGGGAAGAATGACATAAAGTATTGTATAAAGAGGACTGTAATGAAATGCCTGCAATCCTGAATAGAGAGAACTCCACACTGCTAACATTTTGTTGCAATTCCCATTTTTCGAATGGAATCTCTGTGTAATACAGCATATATGGTACATGTACAGAAGGAGAAACTGAAATAGTCTTCCAAGGTCTTGCATATACAGGCAATCCTCAGTTACTCACAGCAGCTGGGACCAGAATGTCTATCAGTAAGCCAATACAGTCATAAATTGTGATGTCATATGACTGCACCACCTAGTAACAGCAGTTCCAGCACTTCCAGTTGTCATTTTTAAGTAGGTCCTACACCACTGTTAAGAGCAATGTCACATGTTCACCATTTGTGACTTCCTGCTGGCTTCCCTATTTGCTTATCAGAAGCTGGCAGTGAAGGTCGCAAACGACTATCAAGTGACCATGAGATATTGTGATGTCATAATTGTGAGCTAGGCTCCAATGACTGCCGAATATTATTGATTGTTGTTACTGTTTTAAAAATTGTTGCTTGAGGGTATTTTTTATCAATGGTTTGTTTTACTTTATTTTACTGAGGATGCCTTAATGGTATTGTTGTTCCTTGTGTTACAGGTCTGCGGCCAAGAATCAATTTTCATTCCATTGATATAGAAATAAATCCTTAAATGCAACAATTGTAAAAAGTTATACTAGCATGAAGTATCATTAATATGTTGATGACAGTTATAAAAGAATCTTTAGTTATGCAGTCACTAAAGCAGTATTTCTCAACCTCAGTAACTTTAAGATATGTGGACTTCAACTCCCAAAAGAAAGAGCTACATTATGTTAACAAGAAACCCACAAGTGATCCATAAACTAATCTCTTTAATGTCGCTTAAGTTGAATAGTTGCTCTTGAGTTTAAATAGCAAGAGAGGAGTTTGTTGAAAGCTTCTATTACTTGAATTTGCCTGGAAGCATAAGTTGGCAGAAAGAAAGAATGTAACCCTAATCTAAACAGTGGGGTGAAAGGACACATATCAGAATATAAGCTAACTAGGTGCAGAGAGTATTTAGAATGTCCTGAGGGCTGATTTTATTGTGTGTGAACTCAAAATAAATGATTTCCTCCAGGACTACTTTTGTCTGAGGTGTAACTTCCATCTTGGCTGGTTCTATCCTCATGCCAACCTAGCAATTCAAAAACCTGCAAATGCAAGTAGATAAATAGGTACCACGTCAATGAAACGGTAACAGTGTTCTGTGTGCCTCAGCATATAGTCATACTGACCACATGACCACTGAAAGGTCTTCAGACAACACTGGCTCCCTCAACTAAGAAACTGAGATGAGCTCTGCCTCCTAGAGTCAGATATGACTGGACAGGGGACACCTTTGCCTATCCATGGCTTGCATGTTTATAACATACTGTCTTGAAGCATAATCCTTTTGTCTAAGCCTAACATCCTTCCATGTTTATTTTGCTATTGTATGTTTCTAATAAGCTGAAAAACTATTTTAAACTGGTTTGGAACTTGGGCCCTATAATCAAGTAAGCCTAAATCTCTTCAGATTGACTAGCCAATATAGGTAGTCCTCGATTTACGACCACAATTGAGCTCAAAATTTCTATTGCGAAGCGAAACATTTGTTAAGTGAGTTTTGCCCCATTTTACGACCTTTCTTGCCACAGCTGGGTGAATCACTGCAGTTGTTAAGTTAGTAACAAGGTTGTTAAATGAATCTGGTTTCTCCATTGACTTTGCTTGTGAGAAGGTTGCAGAAGCTGATCACATGACCCCAAGGAACTGCAAACATCATAATATGAGTCAATTACCAAGCATCTGAATTTTGATTCACATGACCACACGGATGCTGCAGGGGTCATGTGAAAAATGGTCATAAGTCCCAACCCGTAGACTGGAAACCAGAAATCTTTTTGTTGGGTATTTTAAACAGAAAATATAGTAAAGAAATATGGTACTTAATTTTACATATAATAATGGCGGCAAGAATAGCATATGCACAGTGCTGGAAAAATGAGAATATACCATCAGAGGAAGAAGTAATAAGAAAAATCCTGGACTGTGCAGAGATGGACAAATTAACAAAAGAGATAAAAGAAAAGGAAGACCCAGAGTATTATATAATATGGAACAAGTTGTATATCTGGTTGGAGACTAGAAATAATAGAGGAGAATAAATATGGAAAGGTCAAAAGTGAAAATATGTATATAATAATGTATAATAATAATAATATGAATTATTCTTAGTAAGAAGTAGAATATGAAGGAAGAAAAATGTAAATAAGAAATAACAGGGCTATAAGGACAAATATTCTAAAGAAGAATAAGGGGGAAATGTAAATAATAGATTACCGTTATGCAATTGCTGAAAAAAAAGGAGGAGTATATATTGTGTGTATATGTGTGTTATGTTTTGCTTTGTTTTGTTTTATCTTGTTGGTTAAAAATATTTTTTTTAAAAAAATGGTCATAAGTCACTTTTTTCAGTGCTGTTATAACTTCTAACAGTCACTAAATGAACTATTGTAAGTCAAGGAATACCTGTACTGAATTTAAAATGCTCTTGTATTCACAGTTAACAGGAAACTGTTAACCTTGATAAAGTAGAAGAAAACAATATGGCGGCAATAAATAATTCTGAAAGCAAACTTTGCTGCCTTGCCCCTGATTTGTTGGGGCAGATTGCTTGTAAGAGAACTTTACAACATCTAGTGATAGTTCTTCTTTCCATTTTCCCAGATGATTGCTTGTTCATGCATTATGCTTGAAAAGGATAATAAATTGCAAGATAATCAAGATAATCAACAAGATACAGCGGGTCATATTGGAAAGATAGAAATGTTGTTTATGATTGTATTAACTTACTCTGTGGCAAAAGTTCATGGCAATATTGCTGGTTCTCGGTTAAATCCTGACTATTCAGTTTGAGATGGGGACCCTAACTGTGGTTAAATAAATTGTCCTTTAAAAGAGATAAATCCAAATATATCTGGATTTATTTCTTCTATCTTCAAGATAATCTCAGAAATGTAGATATTTTTTATCAAAATATAGCTTATGTATTTGTTTCTAGCTCTTTATGTAGGCTGTAGGAAACTTATCTAAACTTTTCTACTTTTTAAGATTTAATACCAAACAACTTTTGATAGTTGTTGATTGTCTCAGAAAGTTCTTTTCTGTACTTGTTCTGAAGTTATGAAATCAATAATTGGACGAAATGTATTAGAATGTGAACTCTCTGAGCCTGAATTTGCCTTTTGTAACTATCAACAAAGAACTTTTTTGTTCCTTTCTCTATTTAGTGTTAATGATTCTTGGCATTTTGTAGTCATCTTTTGATTTTAAAACTAGTCTCTGAATGCATTGTGGAGGGGAGACATGCCACAGGCCTTGATCTTCAGATGCTCAGCATAAAATATTAACTCTGTGCTGGTAACTCTGAACACCTGATAGGATCTCTTGATTGTAGAGTCCCTGAGTGGAAATACCTAAATAAATGAAGTTATACAGATGCAAAACAGTTTTTCCCAACCAGTTGTCTATGAATCTAGAGGGCTTTAGATTGGAGAAAGATAATATAGGCTGGCGTTCACTTTTGTTACCCAGTGCACAGTGAAAATACAAATCTTAATTCTGTTAATATGCACCTACCCTGTCTATCAAAAGAGCCCTCAAGCCTGTAAATCCTCAATGGATCAATTTTTCACACATGAAAAGTAGTTTGAAAGTAACTATCTTTCATTGTTATCATTTATTAATGGCATTGTCTGTATTTTAGTTCTATAGTTATCTTTTTCCTCAGAATTTTCCCTCTGAAAATGGGGGTAGGTGAGACATAAATATATTTTAACAATAAATAAAGTGAACTAGTGTTAATGCGGACTTGTTTGACACTATAGGAAAATCACTGTTGAATCAAAAGAAATCCCTAGCTAAACTCTTTTTCTTTGTAAAAACTCTGGCTCTTTTCTAAAAAGTTCCTTTTTGTGCCTTTTGTACCTATTCTAGCATAAACTCTAAATTTACCCATGAATAACTAGGTTGTCCCATTGTTAATAAAGCAGCCTAGAACACAAGAAATATAGGATTGCTGTCACATGTTCCGACTAATGAAGCACTTCAAAGAACTTTCAGGCATGTTGCCTAAAATCTTTATTGCAGAGCTACAGTTTTGCCGGTCGCCATGATGGACTGGTTGATGCCAGAATCTGAACTTCCTTTCGCTGGCATCAAGCTTTCCTTGCTAAACCCCTCCCTTCTCATGCAGTCACAGGTCACATTATCCAATTAGTGAGAAGGTCAAAAGTTTGCTTCCTCTTTCTTTCCCGGGCTTTTTCCCCCGCCCAGTCTAAGCTAAGTATTAACCCAATAAATGCCAGACAGTTTTGCATATTGTCAAAGCAAGAATATACAGTATTTGCAGCATTGACATCCGCCCCCCCTTACAAGAAGGACAGATCCTGTAAAGTAAGTAAAAGCATATGTTAAGTGTTATCTTTCGGTTTGCTGGGGTGTTTCACATGAAACCTTTCGATCAATCTGTTGGCATTCACTTCACTAGATTTCACCCAGGTGGCTTCAGACAATGGGTATTCCTTCCATTGTACTAAGTACTGTAATTTCCCTCTAAAGATTCTGGAGTCAAGAATACGTTTCACTTCATAGTGGGTCTGCCCTGCCACTACGAGGGGTCCAGGTGCCTTCTTTGGAGGAGGTCTCAAAGTGGAGCCCCGATAAGGCTTCAACAAACTACAATGGAAAACTGGGTGAATTTTCCCTAACAGTTTAGGGAGTTTTAGTTGTACTGTGACTGGGTTGATGACCTTTACTATGGGGAAAGGCCCCAAGAATTTTGGTCCCAATTTCTTGCTGGGCAATTTGAGGCGTAGATATTTAGTTGACAGATAGACCTTTTCCCCAACTTGGAATGTTCTTTGGGGAGCCCTCTTTTTATCAGCCTGCTTTTTATAGGTTTCAAAAGTCTTTTTTAATGCAGTTTTTGTGTTTTTCCAAACTTCTTCCCACCCTCTCACCCATTGATCAAGTGTCTGTGAAGCGGAGGGCAACTGAGGATATTCAGGAATTGGGTTGAATTCTTTCCCTGTGGCTACTTTGAAAGGCATGTAGCCGGTGCTGCTGTGCATGGAATTATTATACGCCACCTCCGCAAAAGGGAGGAGATCAGTCCAGTTCGTCTGTTGGTAAGAAACGTAGCACCTAAGATATTGCTCCACCATTTTGTTAGCAGCTTCAGCGGCCCCATTGGTGGCTGGATGAAAAGCAGATGATAACCCTTGAGATGATCCAATCAGTGAAAGGAAATTTCTCCAAAACTTCGCTGTGAATTGCACCCCCCTGTCTGAGATTATTTGCTTAGGGGCACCATGCAGCCGGTAGATGTGTTTCAGGAACAATTTGGCCAGGCGTTGGGCAGATGGGAGTCCTTTGCAGGCGATGAAATAAGCCTGTTTCGAGAACAGATCTATCACAGTCCAGATGACAGTATTTCCCCTACTTTCAGGTAGGTCCACTATAAAGTCCATAGCTATTTCTTCCCAGGGTTGAGAAGGGTCTGCCACGGGTTGCAGTAACCCAGGAGTTTTCCCTGGGATTCTTTTCATTGTGGCACATACAGTACAACTTTTTACATAGTTTTCCACATCTTTTTTCAGCCCCGGCCACCAGAATTGCCGGCGGGTGAGGTGTAGGGTTTTCAAATATCCAAAGTGTCCGGCCTGCTTTACATCGTGGCTGTGGTTGAGAGCATTAAGACGGAGCACTTCTGGCAAATATAACTTCCCCCCTTTGTAAGCCAAGCCATCCCTGCATGTTAGGGACGCTTGATTATCTTTGAACCATTGGTCAGTGAGGAGCTCTTGTTTTATTTTCTTCACTCCAGGGTCATCCGGATTGGGGACCCTGCGAGGTGTAAGTTGAGTGACAGTTTGTGGATTGGGAATAATTGCCTCGTTAACCTGCTCTCGTTCACTTTTGTACTGGGGTAACCGGGATAGCGCATCAGCTAGAAAGTTCTTTCCTCCTGGTATGTACTTTAGAGTGAAGTTGAAGCGGTTAAAGTACTGTGCCCACCATACTTGCTTTGGTGACAATTTGCGAGGAGTTTTCAGTGCCTCTAGGTTCTTGTGATCCGTCCATACCTCAAATGGCACCTTACTCCCTTCTAGATAGTGTCGCCAGTTCAATAGCGCCCACCTAATTGCGAAGGCCTCTTTCTCCCAGATCGCCCATCTTCGCTCGCTCTCAGTGAATTTCATAGAGGTGTAGGCACAGGGTTGCAGGATCCCATTTTTGTTCTTTTGAAGTAACACTGCTCCAACCGCCACATCGCTGGCGTCGGCTTGAATCACAAAGGGTTCCCCTGGGCAGGGGTGCTTTAGAACCGGTTCAGCGGCAAATAGTCTCTTTAAATTCTCAAAAGCTGTTTGACAGCTCATTGTCCATGCTAGTGGTTGGCCCGGTCGTGGCTTCCCTCCTCCTTTGGGGAAACTGTTGCAGCTACGGGGCGGGTTTCAGGCAATCCTTCTTTCTCCATAATGAGATCTCCCCCGAAACTTTGCCAGCTCCTCTCAGGCATAGAGGCAGCTGTTGGAGATCGGGACGCAGATCGTTTGAAAAGAGTGTTGGATTTTGGCATGATGTCACATGTTCCGACTAATGAAGCACTTCAAAGAACTTTCAGGCATGTTGCCTAAAATCTTTATTGCAGAGCTACAGTTTTGCCGGTCGCCATGATGGACTGGTTGATGCCAGAATCTGAACTTCCTTTCGCTGGCATCAAGCTTTCCTTGCTAAACCCCTCCCTTCTCATGCAGTCACAGGTCACATTATCCAATTAGTGAGAAGGTCAAAAGTTTGCTTCCTCTTTCTTTCCCGGGCTTTTTCCCCCGCCCAGTCTAAGCTAAGTATTAACCCAATAAATGCCAGACAGTTTTGCATATTGTCAAAGCAAGAATATACAGTATTTGCAGCATTGACAATTGCACTTCCAAGTAAGTCTTAATATGTTTTGAGTTTGTTGTGCAAGCCTAGTCACTATGCTATAGTTTATGGTCATTCCATGTGAACCAACCATTTCATTTATTCAAGAATCCCACTAATAATATACTACAATATATTTACTAGTATATACTTTGTGTGATAATAATTCACAGAGACTGCCATGACCTGTTTTATTAGGACCTAGCAGTTGAAAAAATGTAAATAGCCCACAGAAGTAGAAGAATCTTTTAAAAAAACTCATGCATTTTCTTTAAAAAGGAATCTACAATGGAAGAGTATGCATAACAGAGAATATACTGTTCACAAAATTGGAAGGAAGCCAATGGATTAAAAACTTAGTGCCAGACAAGGTGGTTTACACAAAAAGTGTCTCACGGCAGACTTAGGTGAGAATCCAAAAGCATGCTGAAAATAAGCTCATATAATCCCCTTGCTAAATTTTAGATAATTATTTTAGCTCCTTGTTGAAAAATTAGGGGCAAGACAACATGGTGAAGAATATGGTGGATTAAGATATGGTGGAATATTCAGAGAATTTTCAGAAGGAGGGTAAAATTTACTCCACAATTATTTTTGCTAGGTATAGTTACTGATTGTGATACAAAGGAGGTTATATTGATGTTAAATTTGATCACAGCCGCAAGGCTGTTAGTAGGACAATATTGGAAGAAGGAATCTTTGCCTACTTTGCAGGAATGGTTCCTTAAAGTGTCTTATTTGGCGGAAATGGCAAAGATTTCGGCTTTCTTAAAAGAACAATCGCAAGAGAAATTTCTTGCTGTTTGGGATAAATAGATAAAGTTTATACAATTTAAATTGGATATAAAAAAATATCATTTAGCTTTTTTATAACTTTTATTTTTATATATATACATATATCTTAGTGTTATATTCTCTTTTTTTATATAACTTTTTTAAAAAATTTTTTTAACTAAGCCTATATTCTGCTCTGGGAAGCTCCGGGGGGGGAGGGAGTGGGTGTTTTGGGGGGGGGGTTGGGGAAGGGTTGTTTTGTTTTGTTATGGTTGGTTTTTTTGTTTATGTTATTCTTGTATTGTTATTTTTTTGTTTTTCTGTAAAAATTTATAAAAATTTTCAATAAAAAAAAAAAGAATATGGAGAAAAAAATCAATTTATCCCAGCCTGATCATGTCTAAAGGGATGAAAGAATTAATGCAGACCCCATGAAAGGCTGCAGCTTGATCCTGAGGAAGGGATGTTAGGTAGGAGAGCACTCAAGGAAGACTCTAGAGCAGTGATTTTCAACCTTGGCAGTTTGAAGATGTGTGGACTTCAACTCCCAGAATTCCCCAGCTGGGAGTTGAAGTCCAAACATCTTCAAATGCCAAGGTTGAGAAACACTGCCCTAGAGAATATAGGCTCACACACTGCTACCTAGTAGCATTAATCACCAGTTAACTTGGGCTCAGAAGAACCTCAGAAAAAGGACAGAAAAAGTGTGTCTTCTTTTTTGAGGAACCAGTAAATACAGATTTTGGTAGCCTACTGCCTCCTTCTGTCATATGCAGCTGGAAAATCAACAAGCTCATCATGGAACTTTGGGCAGGGTGTAGAGCTCACTTTTTAACAAATTGATAATACACCCCTGAAGAATCTTAGCTGAAATCCTGAACAGATGGAGCTAGTCAAAGATTCCTTTAAGGTGAGGAACTACAGCTCTCTAATTTTGGAAAACTACAGCTCCTGGCAACCCATGTTAGCATTGCCAGTGGTGAAATATGTTAAGTGATATAATTAAGGAACATCTGAAGAGCTAATGTATCATAGGTAACAGTGACCTAGATAAACCAATTATGAAACTGACCAAGTATAATGTAGCATTATATATTCTTTCCTAAACTAATCTAATCTAGTCCATCCCATCACATTTAAATATTACAAAGCAAGTTCTGCATCCTGCCAAAAGCTCCATGATACTTGATTTTCCAGCCACAGAAAACAGGAGGAGGCAAAATCTTTATTTGCGGGTTCCAGTAGTTTGCAAATATAAATTCTAAGTCTCAATCATCTTCCAACTAAAACTCGTTGTACAACCCAACACTGAAAGTCATGTTGACAATCTCCAAAGCACCTTCAAACATTGCAACCTAACGATAATTTTTAATATCACTGCAGAGGAATACAATTGTATTTTATCTGGCTTTTTCAAAAGCCAACTGGACTGTTTTTTCTTTAGGACAATGTTTTGCTTCTCATCCAAGAAGCTTCATCGGTTCTGGCATGATGGGCGGGGGGGGGGGCAGAACCGATGAAGCTTCTTGGATAAGAAGCGAAACATCGTCCTCAAGGGAAAAAACAGTTTAGTTGCCTTTTGAAAAAGCATATTTGAGACAACTATGACCTGGATGACTGAGAATCTCCACAGACACAATTGTATTTACTTTCATTTAAAGTACATTTCATATTGTGCATATCATTTGGTCGGGGGGGGGGGATGAGGACCTCCAATCACTTTTTGGGGTGCAGTCCATCACTCAAAAATAATAGTAGGATTCAGACAACCTCATGCACTGATCTGCAGAGATGCTGCCAATAGTGGTCAGCTAGGCTCTTTTCCTTACCAGGCCCTGCCTTCGCCACATAGTATTTTTAGTGTCTCTGAATGCAGAACCTCACAATGTCTTCTCTGTTCTCTGGTATTTTGGGAATATTTCCATTCCAGCAGCTCCAAATCCTCTCTTCAGCAGGGATGCAAATTACTAGTAAGTAAAAGAAATTGACAGATGATCTCTGTGGTATACCATTATGCGTAAGAGTCCCCTAGAGATATTTGTCATGATTCACTTGATAAATTGCTGTTTTATGTCGTGTTAAACACAGGGGTGGTCCATGAAATTAAAAAGTGAGGACACAGTTCAGGTTTGTTCAAAACCATCCAAGTTCACACATCATACGAAGCTGTAAGTGTTCTTTTCTCCAACCTGAAGATCCCACATTTCTCCTGCTTGTCCTCATGGGGTATGTCTTCCAGGATCTCTTTGGGCAAAAAGGCAAGATATCAATAAAAAATATTAGTAATCTATAACTCAGCCACTTGCAATGCACTGTATACATGATAGTTAAACAGTTATGCAATATACTGTATGCTTATCAGGACTTAGTATTTCACTCTGTGTTGCAGGGGGTGTGTGACAGTAATAAACCCCTCTTCTAATGATCACACTGTAATGAATTAGATATTTAATTAATTAGATATTCCCTAAGCAAAACCACCAGCTTTATCAAAATAAAATGACAAAGCAATAACTAACAAGCACATTCTAAGCAGAAGTCTTAGAATGTGAACCTGAGCCGAGGTGGCGCAGCACTTAGAGTGCAGTACTGCAGGCCACTTTAGCTGACCGTGTTCAGCAGGTCAGTGGTTCTATTCTTACTGGCTCAAGGTTGACTCAGCCTTCCATCCTTCCGGGGTAGGTAAAATGAGGACCCAGATTGTTGGGGGCAATGTAAATATATATATACATTGCTTACTGGTGTACACTGCTTAGAGAGTGCTTGCACTTAAAAGCGGTATATAAGTCTCATAAATAAATAAATAAGTCTGAATCCAATTGCAGCCATATTTTAAAAAATCTTATGAAACCTTAGTGCTAAGGAAAGTTAATTTAGAACAGGCATGTCAAACTCGCGACGTCATGTGATGTCGCACGACATATCGGAGCTTTTTCGCCATTGCTGGCAATGGGGTGGGTGTGGCTCCAGTATGATGAAACCGGCCCGCAGGCTGGCAGTTTGACACCCCTGATTTAGAACATTTACAAAATGTATGAGCTAGTTTGGTGCAATGGTTAAGCTACCAGCGTAGGAACTGGGAAAATGTGAGTTCTTTCCAGCCTTTGACATAAAGCCAGTCCCTGTTCCTTAGCCCTAGAAAGGAGGCAAAATCTTTCCAAGAAAACTGCAAGGAATTTTCCAAGCAGTTGCTAAATTTCAAAAATGATTGAAAGGCATATGTGTGTTCATAGTCCATCATTGCCTGAACTCATACATTATATCTGGCCATAACATATAACTTGTTAGGTTTAGCATGGCTTTCCATCTCCTAGATTCTCCTCAGATGAGTGAACTTCAATGTCAAGCATTCTCAACAATTGTGACTATGGAACTCTGAACACTGAAGCCCACCTATCTGAATGACACCCGGGTTGGAGAAGACAAGTATCCATGGTGCCTTTCAAATCATGATTTAATTGTAATGTTAGCCCAGGCAACTGAGACTTGTTCAAAAAATAATGAAACCATGGGTTAAATGGCATTAATTCATAGGACAATGTGGGCCCAGCCATGGTTTGAAACATGATTTAAGGTGACTAAATCACTGAATGAAGTTGGAGGTCTTTCAGTGAAAGAAAATACATGTTTATACAACTGATAAATCACAGTGCAACTTGGAAAGTCTACTTTCATAGCAAGTATGAAATTTAATATAAGAAGTAGGAGCGAACAATAAGGCAGAGGAGTATTACATGCATGTCCTGCTCATAGGTATATGATTAGGAGAAAAAGTTGCTGAATTTTACTGCCTCCTAGACATTCAGCTGTGGTTTTCTTAATAAGCCACAGTGGCAGAATTCATACTTAAACCACCCAAAGATCATACTTGTGATTATGAAAATGCGTATTCTTTCCCTTAGAGCAGTGGTTCTCAACCTGTGGGTCAGAACCCCATTTGGGGTCGAATGACCATTTCACGGGGGTCACCAAACCATGTTGTCCGCCATTTTTTTCCCTTTTCCCTAGCTGTCCTACTCCCTCTTATTGGTGGCCACACCCACTTGGGGGTCACCACAACATGGGGAACTGTATTCTGGGGTCACGGCATTAGAATGGTTGAGAATCACTGCCTTAGAGATATTTAAAACTTCACACATTTAGCCCAAGCAATCACAAACACAACTTGCTCTGATAGTGCTCTTATAATTTCAAACAGTTGTTATCTGTTCAATCAGTTCACAAGAAGAATAAGCTTGTGAACTACGGTATCCGTATTCATCTAGTCTTCTCTAACAATGTCTCTGAGATATGTGAATTTCAGTTCCCATCATCCCATCCAGGACAGCTTTTTTAAAAAGGACTGTTTTTTGAGAATAACAGCTATATATATATATGAAGTGCTTTTATCCATCCTGAAATCCTTATAAAGTCCTATCAAATCAAGGTTAGCTTGCATGATGCCCTTCAGAGACTTTGAATTAAAGTACAGTTAATCACAAGTGACTCTGGAGATTGTGTATTTAATGACATTTCAGATTGTTTAGTTTTTTAGTTTATATCTTTATTCAACAGTTCCAGTATTATGGCAGGGGGGGGGAACCAGTCAGGTATCATAATATATGTTAAAGAAAGCTGACTAGCATTGATAATGTTACAGAATCTGGGTAATAAAACATCTGCAAGAAAACAAGCAGGGACCCCTTGTGTCAACCCTGAGCTACAAATAGTCTCCTTTATTTAAAAAAAAAAGCCTCTTCAATCAGCTCTGATTCAATCTCAGTCAAACAAGTCAGTATCTGACTCCAAATGAGTAGCTGAATAAATAAATAAACCCATAGATTTAGCTGCATCATCTAACCAGGCAAACTCTCCCAAACCGTTGACTCTTTTTCAAAATGGAAATGTGCAATAAAAATACAGCAAGGGAAAGAATAAACAGTGTCTTCAAACCATTGACTTTCGCTTTACTGGGGATTAGAGGCAGCAAGGAAGAAAAACATCTGTTGAATTTGTCCCTTTGCCTGCAACTCCTCCTTCTCTCTCTCTCTCTCTCTCTCTCTCTCTCTCTCTCTCTCTCTCTCTCTCTCTCTCTCTCTCTCTCTCTCTCTCCCACGCAGTTACATATAAGTTGCTGCCTTTCTGCCAGCCCCTCCGCAATTCCCCACTGCCCGTGTCCACCAGGGCGCCATGAGTTGCATCTCAAGCTTTCCAGAGCCGGGTCGTCGGCTAAGCTGGACCACCCGCTCGCCTTCACCGCGATGGGGTTTATCCCCCCCCCCCAGCATTATTCCATGGCTCCTCCCTCCCCGGTTCTCCATCTCCCCAAGCGGGAGCGGATCCCGTTCGACGGGCTTCCCAGGACCCGGCGCCGCGCTCATCACCTGCACTCCTCCCAAGCACCCGCGCTCTGCTGCCATTGGACCAACTGCCTACCGATGCCCTCAAGGCACGAAAGGCGTTGCTAAGTGCTGTGCGATTTTTCCCCCCCGTGGCTTTTTTTTCTTTTGTTTTTAAGCCTTCCACTTCAATTAGGCGTCCTTGTTCTTCGGAGGTGAATCTCGACTCACTTTGCAACGTGCGGATCGGACTGTTCTTTCCTCCGCTGCTAAGCACATCTCTCTGCTCCTCGTCTCTCCTCCTCCTCCTCCTCCTCCTCCCGCTCCTTTCGCACTGATGACTTGAAAGCTGGGAACTCTCCGGGTTTCGGGAGCTGGGGTGGGGTAGAGGGGGGGGTTAGATGCCTCTTTGCAGTCATGCCGCGGGTGACCACCATCCAAGAGCAAGAAGGTGGAGGGTAAGCCGTCCTTTGCCCGGCAGGAGAACCATGGCTCAGACCGAGAGGAGAAAAGAGAAGGCTTAAAGAGAGAGAGAGAGAGAGAGAGAGAGAGAGAGAGAGTGGAAGAGGACTCAAGAAGATGAGTTTCCCCAAGGAAGATGGGGTGAGCGGCTTGTGCCACAAAGCTCTGCAGATCATCTCCGAGCTGTGCCTGGGAGGCCAAGTGGAACTGGAGAAATGTTCGGGCATTTTTCCTCTGGAGACCTCCAGCCAAGGTATAAGCCGCCCAGGTAGAGTAAGTAGGCAGCTCCCTCGCTCGTCCCGGTCGCCGTCCCGGCTTCTTCTTCTTCCTTCCCCGCCGCTCGCGTCTCCTCTCGTCCGCCTTCTGGGCGAGCGCTGCGCGGTTGGCTGACAAAAGGCAGGAGGACTCGCGGAGAGGCGTGGGGGGGAGAGAGCCAGGTTTCCCTCGACTAATGGCATCGGGCTTGTGTGGGCGTCGGGAAAGTTGAAGTTTCCCCTTCTTCCTGCCTTCTTCTCCTCCTTGGAGAGGAAAGGCGAAAGGCGAGCGCTTCGCCCGGACTTGGATAGCGGGGCAGGGACCGGGAAATCCCGGATTCAACCCGAAGCGTGTGGGCAGGCGAGAGGGCTTCACTTCCCAAGTCACCCGAGAGTCAGGGAAAAGACGCGATCGACTCGGGATCTCTAATGGTTGCGGGGAGAAACAAAGGGGAAACACTTGGTGAAGTTTGGGGGCTGCGGACGTTAGGCTCCTTTTTCTTATATCCTCGACTTAGTCGATTTCTGGTGTCTTCGGCCGTCTTAGGAAGCACCCTTTAGGTGTCCAGAAACACATAAGTTAAACTTGCGTCTTCTGCCTTACATTTTCTCTCCCCTCCCCTCCCCTCCCCTCCCCGCTTTGCCTCTTGCTAACCAGCTCTAAAAGGAATTAACTGTTACGGGTTTGTGTGTTTACACAAACGACGCCTTTTTGTGGTAATCTTTCCCCCGGGTTTCAAATAATTAAGAATCAAAGGGGGGAACAGCCTGCTTTTATTGCAAAAGAGGAGAGACTGCTTTTAAATAAAACTTCTGATGTCACATTTATTGTTGTTATTATTATTGAAAGCTGTATAGAAACATCCCAACCAGGTTAGAGAGACTTAAATATATAGGAATGGGATTTTTAAAAAAAGAGGAAAAAAAAAAACCCTGTTCTTATGCTCCTGAGATCCTCTATGCAGAGCTGCCCAAAGCTAGATGCAAGGCAACAGGTGGCAGGAATCAGGAGAAATGCTTCAGATGTATTGTTGGGAGATAAATGTCCTGTGGGATGGGGGGGGGGAGAGAGATATTCAGACAGACAGACAGAGACTGAGAGAAAGAGACCATTGGTCTATGCAGATAGGATTTGTGTGTCCTTGCTCTCTTCTCAAAAGAGGGAGGGGTGTTTCCTTTTGTTTTCCATTGCATCTCATAAGGTCAGAATAATAGCATTGATTAATCAAGCGGCAATGATCTTGTCCAGTATTTTGCTTCCAGCAGTGGCCAGCCAGATGCCTCCCCAATCTAGAGCAGGGAGGGTATAGATCAGAGGCAGGACACATGCTTTGCACGTAGAATATTCCAATTCCAGTAGCTTCCTTTTTAAAAAAGCTAGGAAAGGTCTGTCTCTGCTTGTTGCTAATTGGAATACATAAAAATGAGCTATAGGTAATTCTGGGGTAAGAGAGGAACATATGAGCTAAATCTGGACCCAGATAAGACAGAGATGTTATAGTTAAAGAGTCAGCTGCTCTGGGTGGATTTGCAGTTGTAGATAAGTTTGTACTTTCTCTGAAAGTTACCATATGCTTTATGGAGTTCTCAGGAACTCTATTTGGATGTTGTTGTTAATTGCGAAGTCGTGTCCGACCCATCGCAACCCCATGGACAACGTTCCTCCAGGTCTTCATGTCCTCTACCATATTCTGGAGTCCATTTAAGTTCACACCTACTGCTTCAGTGACTCCATCCATTTGGACATTATCAGGGATCAAAATTGTGTCCAAGAGTACTTACATGTATTTGAAAGTAAATGGAACTCTCTTCAGATTTGCTATTGGACATGCATACAGAAGATGTAACATCCCCAGATTTAGAGCTTTAACTTTATAACTCTTCCCAGTTTCAGATAGTCACACATTCCAGTGAACACTCATAAAAGACTCCAGTAGTCTCCTTTCTGAGTAAACTGGGAAAGCTCAGAGCACTTTGGCCAGGTTAAACTCTTTCAGTGATGCAGACCTGCCTTAAACTTCTTTTGCAAGTTGTCTATTTTCTAGAGCAGTGCTTCTCAACCTTGGAAATTCTAAGATGTGTCCACTTCAGTTCCCAGAGGTGCTGCCTGAGGAATTTTGGAAATTGAAGCCCACACTTCTTAGAGTTACTGAGGTTGAGGCACACTGTTTTAGAGAAATCAAGACTTTTTTTCACAGCAAGCTTTTTGAAATGGTTTGCTATTGCCTTCTTCCTTGGGTTGGCACAGAACTGCCCAGCATGTTCATTTTCTAGCATGATGCCTTAAATCTCTACAGCAAACATGCTCTCAATAAATGAAGACTAGAATACTGAAAAATCTTTATGTTGAGCTGCCATGAATGAAGTGCAAAGGGCAACTGGCTAAGGTCTAGGACAGTGTTTCTCAACCTTGGCAACCCTTAAGATGTGAGAACTTCAATTCTCAGAATTCCCTAGCCAGCACTGATGTCCACACATTGAAATCCACACTTCTTAGAGTTGCTAAGGTTGTGAAATACTGGCCTAGGATAACGTGAGCTATTGTTGCTGCTATATTGGTTGTCAGTTGGTTTCCATGCCCAATTTAAAATTTGGATCTGTTCTTTAAAGACTGTTAAAGTTCCATTCTAACATTTATTTATTTAGTATCAATAAAACAGGTCTTTGTTATGTATCTGTTGATTGAAAAGGCTGTTTTTGATGGTTTGACTTTATGACTCTACCATTCAGATGACACTATTCAGTCCATGGTTTTATGCAGAAATAATATATTTGAACATGAATGGTAATTCACTGATGGATTCTTCAAGGAAAAAAGTCTGTTAAAACTATCCCATCCTTAATGATATAATAACCTCTTCCAAAATTCATATTATAACCCAAGTTCTGTTAGATATCACTAACCTGGATTCATTAGACAAGGATCTCAGAGAGAACTGTGAAACACTAGGAAGTGGTATATAAGTCTAAGTGCTATTGCTAACTGATGAATCCAGTTCTTCAAAAAAAAAAAAAAAAATAGGCCACAGTCCTCCAAATGTTCATTTTATCTTTGGTAATATCCTCAAGAATGTTCAAACTGAAAAATGTCAATAGGCCAGTATGAATGAATCAATCTTAACTGGAATTTCAAGATTCAAAGAATTTGTAATTCCAACGTCTTCAAGATTTTATCTTAAAGTTTTATTCTTAGTCTATAATAGAGAAGCATAAAAGCATATGTATGTGCTCAATTTTGCATGAAGATGAAAAACAGCAGGCATCATAGTTCCCTTAGAGTTATTAACCTAGGTTTGGTTTAGAGGAATAGTTTCAAGAGCTTCACCGCAATGATTTTTAAAACAACCATTCCTGCTCAATCTTTTAATGCAGAGATAGCAGAAATGCAAAAAAAAGAAGAAGAAGAAGAAGTGGAGAGCCATCTGCAAATTGCCCAGAGATAAGTTATTCAAAGTTGCACTAAGCCAATTAAAAAAGAGAACCAGTTTGGTCTAATGTTTTTTCTTTTTTTTTAATTGAAAATTTTTAAATTTTACAAAACAATACAGTCTAATGTTTTTAAAGCACAGGCTAGAAATCAGGAGGCTGTGAGTTCAAGTCCCGCCTTAGCTACGAAAGCCAGCTGGGTGATTTTGGGTCAGCCCCTCTCAATCCATTCTACTTCACAGAGTTGTTGTTGTGGGAAAACTAGGAGGAGGAAAGAGTGTTGTGTGTTATTTGTAAAAATAATAAAGGTGGGATAGAA
The DNA here is from genome assembly GCF_016545835.1 of Crotalus tigris. Taxonomy (NCBI): domain Eukaryota; kingdom Metazoa; phylum Chordata; class Lepidosauria; order Squamata; family Viperidae; genus Crotalus; species Crotalus tigris. The sequence continues at coordinate 99,739 of NW_024096734.1, forward strand.
ATGAATAAAGTAAATAAATAAATAAAAAGTGCTCAGACTCAATTTAAAAAGAAACACTTAAAAATCCTTTTCTAAGTTATTGTTGTTGGTATGGCACTGAAATATGATCATCAATTGTCCTTAAAAGGCTATTTTCTTTGCTGTTTCTAACCACTAGGTTTTCTGATCCAAAAGACTGGCATATTGGTCAACTAGCTTGCCTCCCTCCCTCCCTCTGAAAAAATATGTGCATTTGTAACATTTGATCTCTTGTGGGCAAAAGTAAGAATGACCATTCACTTTCCCTATGGGATGGTATAACAAGTGTCTATGGAGATTCTCAGTCATCCAGGTCATGGTTGTCCCAAAGGTGCTTTTTTAAGAGGCAACTGAACTTTCTTGTTTTTCTTTGAAAACATTTTGCTTCTCATCCAAGAAACTTCTTCAGTTCTGAGGCTGAAATGCTCAGAGCTGAACAAGCTTCTTGGATGAGAAGCGAAACGTCTTCAAAGAAAAACAAGAAAGTCCAGTTGCCTCTTGAAAAAGCACTTTGTGACAATAATATAACAACTTTGTTGCATGTGATCACTGGAAAATGACCGGAGTATAATATAATAATAATAAAGTTGGAAGGGACCTTGGAGGTCATCGAGTCCACCCCCTGCTCAGGCAGGAAACCCTACACCATTTCGGACAAATGGCTGTCCAGTCTCTTCTTAAAAATTTCTAGTGTTGGAGCATTCACCGCTTCTGGAGGCAGGTTGTTCCACTAATTGCTCTAACTGTCAGGAAGTTTCTTCTTAGTTCTAGGTTGCTTCTCTCCTTGATTAGTTTCCATCCGTTGCTTCTTGTCCTGCCTTCAGGCGCCTTGGAAAATAGCTTGACTCCCTCTTCTTTGTGGCAGCCGCTGAGATATTGGAACACTGCTATCATGTCCCCTCTCGTCCTTCTCTTCGTTAAACTAGACATACCCAATTCCAGCAACCGTTCCTTATATGTTATAATTAATCAGAACATTTCTTTCTAAAAGGATATCCTCCCCAGGGATGGGACTTGACAATAACTTACGTTAATTAATTAGCAGAGGTATCAGTGGGGCTTGTGGTTGACTAGGCTGAAGCTGACAGCTGAGAAACTGAATAAAGCCTTAAGCAGTGCTGGAGACTCCCCAAAGCTCTGTCCACGGAGATTCTCAATCATCCAGATCATGGTTGTCCCAAAGGTGTTCAAAAGGCAAATGGACTTTCTTGGTTGTTTTTTTCCTTGAAAACATTTCACTTCTCATTCCAGAAGCTTCTTTAGAATACTCTTTTTGGTATCAGAGAGCCTATCACACTCTCAGCTTTCCCCTCAGGGTTCTCCATATAGGAAAGTAAAGCTGTGAAGCAACTTTCCCAGAAGGCCTCCAGAAGCCTCAAATGCTTCAAAAATTACAGAGAAGTTTGAAACCGCATGATTCAATTTGCAGATTTCTGCCTTGATTTACAAATCTGCTACTCTGCTTCAGTCAGGTAGCTGGACTGAACTTAAGTTGCTTGTACAAAAGTCTAATATGATCAAGGTAGAAGCAATTTTTACTTGAAGTATCCAGTTGCTGAACCACTGATCTTGATCACAACATCCTGTCAAGCTTCTGACAGCATAACTTTGGTGACTGTCATTTTAAAAATGTTATTTTCCATCCTTCCCCTGCCCCCGTTCATTATTCCCACCTCATCTCTGTAAAAGCTTATGTCCCAATCCTTGTTACCACAGGATAACCTACAAGTTGATCTTCTTTCAGCATTTAGGACAAAGTCCAGGCAATTCTCTGTCACATATAACATTTGAGACACACTCATGATTGTGGACTTAAACGTATGAAATTGGTCCACACAATTTAGAAGCTATTTCGACATGAATGAGAATGCTTTCCAGGACTTTAGGTATCACCACCAGCCCTGAAATTTTGATAAGTAATTTGGAAAACAGACATTAACTAAAATCACCTAGCTGTAGTCCAAGCTATTCAACAGAAATAATGTACAATCCTTCATGACTGTGCCTTGGAAAAGTCTAACAAAAGCTTATTCAAAACTTATTATTGTAGCAGTTACAATGGTAGATTGGGAGTAAGTAAACAAGAGGTTTAAGTTGGCTTTCCACTATGGTGTACACTGGGTGACATCGGGACATCAACCCATCTACCTCTCTAAGTTTTATTCATCAGGATAAAATGAGAAAAGTGGAAGATTCCCATCTAACTTCCTTGAGCTCCCAAAGAAAGATGAAATGTAAGTGCAGTTATACAAGAAGCAACTAAAAGCAACTCAGATTGCAGGCTTCATTTGCATTTTCTGCTTCAAAGTATCCCTTGACACACATAACCCCAGCATCCTATTTCTCAAAGCATCAGCACTATCAAGGACCTCCCCATGCAGGTGACCCTGTACACCTGCCCATTCAGATGGCACTTCCACCAGGATTACATCCTAAATGAAAGTTTTCTCCCAATATCAGTGTACAGCTGTTCATACATTTATGCCAACATAGAAGACATCTCCAAGAATTGTTTAAATGAGAGTTGTCAACTCTAACTGACAAGGTAGGAAAACTGGGCAGCATATGGGATTAATGGATGTATTTTAGATAATTTTCTGTCTAGCTTCTTTATTTGGGGGAGGAATTGTCTTAACGTAATCTCTCTTGTTCTCATACAGAGAACAAGGTTCTGTGTCAGTAAACAAGCTATGGAACAGATTTGTAAAAAAAATGAATGTTTTCATGAATGGGAAGACCTTTTGATCCATAAGAGTTTAATTCTGATTTAATTTCTTTATATATTTATAATTTCTACTGCATTCATTAGGATCTGTTGATGCTTAGTCTTCATGGCCTTAGAAACTTTATAACCATCAAGATGTGAAAAGTCTAATTGTAGTTTCAGGACAAGAGAGATATAAATGTACTCTACTGTTAAGCATTGCTTCTGACTAAAGTCTGTAATTACTCCAATTCAGTACACATTAATCAGGCACAATAAGAACATACATTGCCTTTTAAGTATTTTGGATGTATAAACCCTAACCACTAGACCAAACTGGTTCTGGTTTCCTGGTAAAAAGTATAATTTGGATGGTGCTGATTATTTATTCTCTTTGCAATTCTGAATGAGAGCCTCCATAGCTTTTCTAAAACCTATATTGTGTCCTAGAAAGAATGACAATATCCCCTGTATAAAGAGTTAGTTAAGGCTCGCCATCCAAAACCACCAGATAGCATTTCAATCTTTGACGTACCTTACCTAAAATAGCTTTATTAACAAGCAGCCTAAAAGAAAGTAAGTAAATGTTAATAATAATAATAATAATAATAATAATAATAATAATAATAGTAATAATAGTAATAATAGTAATAATAATAAAGTTGGCAGGGACCTTGGAGGTCATCTAATCAAACCCCCTGCTCAGGCAGGAAACCCTATACCATTTCGGACAAATGGCTGTCCAGTCTCTTCTTAAAAACTTCCAGTGTTGGAGCATTCATGTTCTCATCATTACTGGTTCTCATCATTACTGGTTTGTTAATTGGATAATGAACTCTTCTACTGTCCTATAAAGGAAAACAGGAGAAGGCATTATTTCATAGTGTGTTAGCATAACTATTATCAGAGCTCATCAAGTTTTAGCAGCAGATGTCCATGTTGGAAGGAAGTGCTCCTTCCCAACAAAGTTGAATGCATAATATTCCCCCCTTAACTTTCCCTTTTGTGTGTGTGTATTTCCATTGCTTTTTACTAGTCTTTGGCTTGCTTTTATTGTCCTCTGCTGAGCATGAAACATGATTTACTTGTTGTTAGAAAACAGTTTGTGCCATTATTGCATCATCATTCACTTTGGTATCATGTGGAGGAATGAGCTGCGGTTTCCTGTTGTGTGCCAGATGCTCTGCACTCCTGATCATTGGGCTCAGCTAGAAGGAAATGACCTGTGAAGCGAGGATACCTTTTCCCCTATAAAGCAGCATATTATTTATGACCATCATTTCTTGGGTTAAGCTCTTCCTATAACTGTAAAAGAAACAAGAAAACATCTGAGACAAGTTTTATCATCACTCTACTATAGGAAAGCATCATCTACTATGCTATACAGTCTTAACATATTATTTAAAAACAGAGTCCATGGTTGCTTCCATATTGGAATCTTAGTATTTTATTTTAGGGATGTCCAGATGCCATTGTCTTTTCCAGATAGCCCTCAACTTACAGTTAGTCCTTGACTTACAACAGGTCACTTAGAACCCATTTGGAATTACAACAAGCCTACCTTAGGGCTAGTTAGCACCTGGATTCAAAGTTCCAATGCTCTTTTTTCTTTTTCTTTTTTCTTTTTTTTCTTTTGTTTTTCAATATGAGAACTATAAAAATGTGTGGGATGATTAACATAAAGGAAATGTTTTAGATATTTAAATGTAATTGATTTGAAGAAAATTCCAATGGATAACTAAAAATGGGAGAAATATTTTGAATAGAATTAAAATATTAGATGATTGGATTCATTAAATGGAACATTTAAAGATTAAACAGAGGTTTAATTATGATAAAAAGAACAGAAAGAATTTGAAAATAAGTGTATACTAATTCAAGAGGGATACGTATTTTAAGTAGTATTTTATTTTCTTATTTTCTTTTTGTTTCTTCTCCTTTTTCTCTTTTTTTTCTCTCTCTCTCAGGTCTTTTCTTTTTCTATGTCTTTCTTTTGTGTCTTTTTCTTACTTATTTTTTAGGATATGAAAATAGATTTAAATACTTTAAGGTAATTAATTTTGAGAAAATTTTAACCAGTAGAAATGTTTTGAACATTGTAGGGAAAATAAATTTAAATAAGAATTGTAAACAGGATTTGGGATGAGGCAACCAAGATGACTAGATAGAAAAGAAGCATGATATTGATGAAATTATTATTGGTAGAAATTTTAGAAAAACCTTTATATTTCATTGTTACCTGTCAAATTAATAAGAATTGTATTAATTTAGGTTGCATAGAGAATATTATTGGAAGAAGAGAAAATCAAGCAAAGCTATAATATGGATTTTGGAGTATAGAAATGAATCGATAGTGATTACTTTGTAAATATAAACCCAGACAACATGCTGTTTACCAAATATCAAGATGTTTATATTAAAAAATCAATAAAATATATTTTTTTTAAAAAAGGTCGTAATCAAGTCAGTCATGTATTCAACCAGTTTTATGACTATCATGACTATGATGGGTAGGCTCCATTACAATCATAATTCGAGGACTACCTGTACTTATAATTCATTATTAGTTTTTCTACTAAGAATGCAACATCTGGATGATCATTAAATGGCAACAAAGAGGAATAGAAAATTGTAGTGCTTTGCGGTTATCTAACTGGGGATTTTGCAGTGCAACTATGGTAGCTCTACATTCCATCATTTTTCTTATTGAAGAAAATCTTTTGGATCAAACTGAAGAACTGCGCGGATTGGTATGGCAGTTTTAACATCACTCTTCTTTATTTTAAGAGATTGTACGCAGGCAATGGTGCATTGGACCGATAAATATGTTATACCTCTGCAAACATCCTTTACAATTCTCTTTTTCATCATCTTGTAATTCTAGTTTTTCAAAAGCCAAAGTGCTTTTCTCACTGAAATATTGGTCTGGGCACCAGCATTTTAGCAACATTTCCACTGTTATAAAATACCTCCACTCTACTTACAAGACAAAATGGGCAATCTCAAATATCGTTGTGTTTATTTATTAGTTTCAGAACTGTATACTGCCAACTTCAAAATAATGCTCAGCCACTTACAACAGTAAAAATAGAAAATAAAATCGTAACATCATAAAACTATCATAAAGCAATAAAAATGAAATAATCATGTCATTAAGTAATACCAACCATCAATTCCATCCTAGATAGTAGTGTTGCAAGCAGGCCCCTAGTACCCAAAGGCCTAAAAATGGGTTTCTATCAATTTTCTGAATGACAGCAGGAGAGGAACCATTTGAACCAGGGAAGCTACCAAGGAATTCTGCATCCAGACCTCCCCATAATTTGGGAAACATTAGAGGAGGAAATTTAAATCCTCCTCCTTTAAGCTGAATGGTCAAAACTAGTATGTCCCATTCATGAGAGATGATCCTGAAATCTCTGATCCTCAAATCAATTTTCTCCTCTAACTTTCCACCAGTTAAAATGAAAGGTGTCTTAGAATAGGTAGAAGCTTGCTAAAGAGAGATCCAATCTAGGAGTAAGGATGTTCCAAAGGTGCCTATTTCAGGAGGAAACGGGACTTTCTTGTTTTTTCTTTCAAGACGTTTCACTTCTCATCTTTATCTCTGTCCTCGGGGTCACTTGAGCAGTGCCAATGTGTGTGGAGCCTTCTTGGCTGCTGGATGTTTTCTGCCCCATGTCCCTTCACTGTTGAAGACAGGTGCAGGCTGTTGGGGATGAATCTGTGTTGTCTGCCTCTCAAACTGAAGCTCAAATAGTTCTTGTAGTCTGCAATGTTTTCTGGAAATCCATTCATACTCCTACATCATTCGAAAGGCAAAACTCACATAACAACTATCTCGCTTAACAATAGCTCAGCTGTGGTCACAAGCTGAGGACTACCTATAGTGGTTTTAGATAATGACTATTTTGTATTTCTACTGTTTTATTGTTGTATGCGGCCCAGAGTTGCTTTCTGTGAGATGTGTGGCCATATAAATGTGATTAATAAAATAAATATATTGTACATTAGAATAAAGAATAATTGCTTTTCAGCAATTTTTAATACTGCCGGTGAGAGTGGCAAATAAAAAACATCTTATAATAAACACAGAAACTTTTATAAGTTCCTCTAATGGATATATTAAATATTAAAGAATATGTTAAAGTATTAAGCTTAGTCTTATGAGTTTTTAGATTCTGTATCTTAAGATACATATTCTGTATGCATCTGGCCTTAAAGGCTAGAAATTTGGAATTCAATCCTTTTGTAAGGTCTGAAAGATTGTGGGTAATTCACCCCCCCCCCCATTTTTTTCTTGCTCTGTTCAAAGTTAGAGTAATATTCGTTATATGGCTGAGCAGCACCATTAGCAGGATCTTGTTGCTTTTCATCACAAAGATGAAAACAGTATCATGACGTTGCAATGCAAGTGCTGATGTTTTTAGACATGTGTGTGATGTGGTGACGCATTAGAAAAAGAGGCAGTGCTTGTATTGCAACACCATGGCTTCCATCAGCTCACATCCTGTTCCATACCATAGCTGGGACGGCTTAAAGGATTGCAGTAACTGTTATGATATTGTTTTCATTGATTTGATTTACTGGGGAAATGACATCTAAGGATAGAATTTAATCAAATAAAAAGCAACAATCCAGCAGATCATGTTGCACATTAAACCATACAAGGACCCTTGCAAATAGCTTAGTTAACGTAATTGCCCAACAGCCTCAAGAGGAAGCAAAGTTCTGAAGAAGATCCGAAGAAAATTCGTTCCACAGTTTAGGGGTGGCAGAAGAGGGACTTCCTCTGTGTTTGAGAAGAAGGCTTCTAAGAGTAACAGTCTTCTCAGATGGTTTAGTTCTGTCATTCTTTATAAAAGGACAGGATCATAATAAGACTAACGGGTCCTTGGCGAAAAATGTTGCATTTAGACTAGCTTATAGTTATTCAGATCCACCAGGTCAAGGGAGATTTTTTTTAACAGAGAGTATTCTAAGCAAGAAGAGACAGCTCCATCTTTCATTTCTTTTTGAGAGACTTAAAGGGAGATTTTGGCTTTCCTGCTTGCTGTCTATTATTGTTTTTTCACTTCCACTGATAGAGATAGCCCTAGTCATAGCTGAGTTGAGCAGCTTATACATTTAACCAATGTGGAAAAATTGTGAATAATCAGTTTGTAGCTTATAGCAAAAGGGTAAAAACGATACAGCAACTGGTTGAAAGCAATGTATAAGAAGTTGAGTTTATAAATATTTGTGACCTTAATATGGATGATTGACCAAATTAGTGCTTCCTTGGGAATCCAAGGTGAGAATAGTGTCAACAGTCATCTTGGTCAAGCACTGCCATAGTTCATACTCAATGAACTCACTGGTTGAAAGCCAGCATAAACACATGATCTCCTTCTAGACGGCTCCAGGTTCAGCCCCAATAATATCAGGTGCAATTGGAAAATTTATTCTGTGAAACCTGGAGATATTCTGTTAGTCTATGCCCTGATTAAACTTTTTCTATTTCTATATGCACCTTCCAGATCTTGACTGCAGTGCCTCTAAACCAGTGGTTCTCAACCTTCCTAATGCCGCGACCCCAACCATGTGGTCGTAAGTCGAGGACTACCTGTATTTCCCTGCGGGCAGGGCAGGAGGAGGCGCGCACGCTCTACCTCTTCTCCTGCGGCTGCACGCGGGCCGTCGCCCAGCAACCGCCTCGGCCCGGGACCACCACACATGCGTGGTCCTACCCCCTGCGCTGGCCGAGGCGTAGCTGGCAAGCGGCAGCGACGGTGCAGGCCGACCACTGGCTGAGCCACCAGCTGGCCCAGCCCAAGGGAGGTAAGCCACCCACCGGGCCCCACACGTGCCAGTAACCCTCCCTGCGCCCGCCGCTGCCCTACTAGCCTTACCTTGGCCACCGCACGTTCGGTGCGGTGGCAGGCAGGCCCAGGCGCTCCTGGGTGGCCACGGCACGCGGCAGCAAGGGTGCAGGCCGACCACCGGCTGGGCCACCAGCTGGCCCAGCCCAAGGGAGGTAAGCCACCTGCCGGGCCCCACGCGTGCCAGCAACCCTCCCTGCACCCCCTGGCCTCCCACCTCCCACCCCTGGCCCTCTTTTACTTACATTTAGTAGTTGCTCAGCAGGGAGGGGTGGAAACGTCCAGAAACCTCGCCTTAGCTGCAGACAGCTTGCAGCACCGTTTGCAGACTGGGGCTTTTGGTGGGCTCAGCAGGGCAGAGACAGCCTGGACAATTCCTATTGGCTTTTGAAAGCCAATAGAATTAGACTCTATTCAAGAGAGTCTATTCTATTGGCTTTCAAAAGCCAATAGATTCTATTGGCTTTCGAATGCCAGTAGAATAGAGTCTCTTGAGTAGAGTCTATTCTATTGGCTTTCAAAAGCCAATAGAATAAGAGGGAGTAGCACAGCTATGGAAAAGGGGAAAAAAATGGCGGACTGCATTGTTTGGCAACCCCCGTGAAATGGTCGTTCGACCCCAAATAGTGTTGCGACCCACAGGTTGAGAACCGCTGCTCTAAACCTAGGGTCCCCAATTTGGCATCCAAGATGCTCACAAACATCTCTCTTGCATCCAATAGGCTTCCAGATTTTTTTATATTCCAAACTTCTGGAAGTTCGCATGCTAGCAAGCACCGACCTCCTCCTCTTCCTCCTCCTCTCTTTTAAGAATATCTCTATAGGTTTCCATGAAATTCCTTGTGAAATCACCTGATTCTAAACCATCAATAAAAGACACATCTTAGATTTTTTTTTATGATAACCCAATAGCCCCAATAGAAACTACTGTATCCTTAAATACGGTATCCTTTTATATGTCATAGAAAATACGGACAGTAAACCAGCAGCAACATTGGTGGATGATGGTCCCAATTTCTTCAAATTGAGTGGGACTAACAATAGTAGCACCAGTGATTGCTTGTTCAATTCATATTGCTGCTGACCCAACGAGACGGGTCTGCCTCCACTCTTGTAGTTTATGGAGATTCACTGATTCCCTGAGCTATCTTTGCTAGCTGGCCAAGATGGGTGGTGTGAAATTTGAAAAATAGCTAACTAGCTAACTAGCTATTTATTTATTTTTCAAATTCCAAACCATCCATCTCTCTCACAAAGAGACTTTGGGTGATATACAAATAAAATATGAAAAACATTAAAAAGTATATATTTTTTTTTTAAAAAAAGCAAGCAATGTTAAGGGCTTTCAGGGTGCTAACTAATTCCATGGCATGTTTTCACACCTTTCCAGGAAGGCCAGTGGGAAGATTATTCCACAGGGCAGGGGCAATGGCTTCCTACACCTCTCCAATTCAAATTCTTTCACGGACAGGATCTGCAACATACTTTCTCTACCTGGCCAGATGGGATGGACTGATATAATGGATTCCCTAGGTAGCCTGGTTCTGTGCCATGTAGAGCTTTAAAGGTCATAACCAAACCTTGAATTGGACCTGGAAGCAAACTGACACCCAATGCAGTTCATGCAGCAGAGGTATTACATGCACCATTGTGGGGGGCATCTAAAATTGCCCACATAGCCTCATTCTGTACCAACTGAAGCTGCTGGATACTTTGACTTACCGCAAAACCTAGCAAGAGGTTGATAGACTTCCATGTTTTCCCCCAGCTGATTAAATCAGCACTCACATTGCATTATAACATGACTAATATACTAATTGACCCAATTACATTTTGATTTAATTTACCAATTCAAAGAAATTAAAACCACTCGAATCCTTTGCTTCCTTGTTTGCAGACATCTCTGTCAGCCTGCTCGCAGTTGTCGTCAGCTTCTGTGGGCTCGCCTTGTTGCTAGTCTCACTCTTCGTCTTCTGGAAGTTGTGTTGGCCATGCTGGAGAAGCAAACCCACCACTTCAGACACAACAACAAACATCCCTCAGAGCACCACCAGCGTTCCCCCTGAGTTTTTGGAAACCAACGAGAAAAAGGAAACTGTTAAAGAAAATGGGAAGCCCTCAACAAATATCCTGGAAGCAGCAATGAAAATCAGCCACACTTCCCCTGACATTCCAGCAGAAGTCCAAAATGCTTTAAAAGAACATCTCATCAAACATGCTCGAATGCAAAGGCAGATTACAGAACCTACATCTTCATCCAGGTAAGAGAAAGCTAAACAAACTTTTACAGAGCCTCGCTCAAAATAGACCACTTGGTTAAGGATCAAAAACAAATGAATGATGCTATCTTATTCTTAAATAAAAAATGTACAGCAGTTTTCTCAACTGGTGGTCTGCAGACCCCTGAGGGCCACAATGTCATTACCAGGGGGTCCATGAAGGCTTGAAGAAATGTTATGATTTAAATCTTGAGTTAGATCTTGTTGGTTTGTGACCATGGTCTGTGGCCACAAAAGCGGGTCCATGGTGAGGAAAAGATTGAGAACCACCGCTGTACAATAATAAATTCAAAAGATAAACATTGATTTAAATTAATATTCAACTCAACTTTAAGATATGTTATGTACATATTTCTATGATAGCTTTAAGTTGTATTTAAATCCAGGGTTACATGCACTATTCTGTGGGTCTCCATGTACAGTACACTTTGATTAAGGGAGGAAAATTAGTTGTAAGAAAAGCTGCTTAAAAGGGACTGATCTAGATCAGGGCTTTTTAACCAGTGATACGGGTACCACCTATGGTACATTGGCACCTGGCAGGTGGTACGCGACCATCCTAGAAAAGTGGTAGCGGGAGAGGGGAATGAGCTGAACCGGTGGCAGCACTGCACAAGCCTGAGTGAGAGATGGCTGGAGCTGCAGGGCTGTCAGGGCTCAGCAGAAGCGCCAGGATCAGCACTTCTTCAGGACTGTCAGGGCTCAGTGGAAGCGCCAGGATCAGCACCAGGCTCCAGCTGGAGCTCGGTGCTGATCCTGGTGCTTCTGCTGAGCCCAGAAGAAATGCCAATCAGCTGGAATGTTGCAGCATCTCCAGGGTCTTGTGATTTACATTCAGATATTTGGCAACTGATTCATATTTATGACAGTCACAGTGTCCCAGGGTCATGTGAAGTGACCAAAACCTGCTGCAACCACCCAGCAGACGGGGGAATAAAAACCAAACACCCCCACCCCACCCCCACTGCCAATCCTCAACAGAAATGCTCACAGCAATGAAAACCTCGGACAGGAGGAAGAGTGCCGCCGGGCACTGTCTTGCTCGGCTGTGGCTTGGGAAGCACTTTTTTCAGTGCTATTGTAACTTTGAACAGTCACTAAGCGAACTGTTGTAAGTCAAGGACTACCTGTACTTTATCACTTTTTTCCTTTTTTTTTTTTTTTGGTCATCAAATTTTTGACACCTTGCTAGGCGACTGGTGGTACTCAGATGTTGCCATATCTTAAAAGTGGTACAATGGGTGAAAAGGTTGAAAAGCCCTGATCTAGATCTACACTCCAATCTGTATCTAGTTTTTATTCTCAGTATCAAACATGAATGAGTATTTATGTAGCATGTAGTAAATCACAACAGTCCATGATAACATCTGACCACAGGGTAAAGCAGATTTCCATAGTTTCCTGATAAATGATATAGAAAATATTATTGCCCTTTTTTAACACGTGATCTGACATCTCAAGAAACTACAAAAACAGAGAAAAGTCTGGTCACCTTAAAGCAGAATGATGCAGAGGGCTGGCATAACAGTTATACTCCATAAAATGAAACCTTTTCTGCACTGGTAGCATTCCAGTAGGAATGCAAAATACCGATTCCTGCCATTTGTTTGACTGATTAAATTTTTAAAAAATAATCTAAAGTTAAAATTAAATTAACTTTAGATTACTTTTTAAAAATTTAATCAGTCAAACAAATGGCAGGAATCGGTATTTTGCATTCCTATTGGAATGCTACTAGTGCAAAAAAGGTTTCATTTTAATTAAATTAAATTAAATTAAATAATTAATTAAAATTAAATTAAAGGCACTGGTTCTAAATAACTTTGGGCAATTTAGCATAATCAAGAACAATAAAAGTAAGAACAGATCACAGAAGTCCGGAATAGATGCAAATAGCACAAACAGAAAATAGAATAGCTCAAAACAACCTACATGGGCTCAGCAGCCACCCTACCCCTAAAGCCTGGAAGAACAACCAGGTTTTTTAAAATTTCCAGAACATCATTACAATGGGAGCTATACAAATCCCTTTGAGGATGCTATTTCTGAGGAAAAGCACATTGACAAAGAAAGACCATTTCTTAGATTCCAATAAATGGCATTCTTTAGACAACCCAACTTGCACATCAGTCTCAACTTGGGAAGTACAACCCCATCCAAAACTAAATATGGAAAGTTCCTAATGTCCTCACTCAAACTTATCAGGATTGATCCTGAGCCTAATCTTTCCCAGCCATACAATCACACCCTCTAGACCAGTAGTGGTGAACGTATGGCACAGGTGCCAGAGGTGGCACTCAGAGCCCTCTCTGTGGGCACACACGCCGTTGCTCAGTCCTAGGCCTTCAGCTGGGTTTTATAAAACCTTTTCGCGTTAGGCCTCTGCCGCTGTGTGCAAAAAAAAAAAAAGTTTCAATCAATAAGTCAATTTCAACTTCTCGCAGGAAAAAAAATCTTGCAAAATTGGAATTGATTGATTAAACTTTTTAGTCTCACCCAGTCTGCCATTACCACCGCAGCCATGCCCACTCAATGGGCCATGCCCACCCAGTTGGCCACACCCAGCCAATGGGCCATGCCCACCTGGCACCTGACAATGCATATGTGGGTTTTGGGTTGCAGTTTGCAGTTCAGCATCACTTAGCTGGCCCAGAATTAAGATTTATAGTTGGGTGTCATCAGCATACAAATGATATCGAATTGATGGTTAACCTCACCCAGAAGTTTCAGGTAGATGTTAAACAAAAGGGCACCCCACAAATGAGACATTCTGGGCTTCGTCTTTCCCTCTTGTCAACACCAACTAGAACCAGCCATGGTCCATCCCTCACTCTCACAATTGTGCCCATATTTCTCTCCTCTAATCTGCATGATTGAGTAAAGACCTGGAGATCAGGGAGTTTGCTGATATGAACTCCCTAGGGGACTTTGCTGGCTTAAGTTCTTTCTAAACTTGAGCTAGTACATGCAGTGTTTGTGGTGGGAAGAAGTTACAAAAACATTAAGGCAGGGCCAACAGATGAAACAATGTTCACTGGGAATCCTAGGAATTGCATTTGGAGACAATGGCATAGAAATTGGAAATCTCAGCTTTCTGAGCTTTGGAGAAGACAGTTCAGAAGATAGATCAAAACAGAAGAGATATGCAGACAAAATCAAAGATTGTTTAGTCACATAATTCCTGGCAATCCATGGAATAATAATAATAGTAATAATAGTAATAGTAGTAGTAGTAGTAGTAGTAGTAGTAGTAATAATAATAATAATAATAATAATAATAATAATAATAATAATAATAATAATAATAGAATTGGAAGGGACATTGGAGGTCTTCTAGTCCAACCCTCTGCTCAGGCAGGAAACCCTATACCATTTCAAACAAATGGTTGTCCAATCTTTTCTTTAAAACTTCCAGTGTTGCAGCATTCACAACTTCTGAAGGCAAGTTGTTCCACTGATTAATTGTTCTAATTGTCAGGAAATGTTTCCTTAGTTCTAGGTTGCTTCTCTCCTTGATTAGTTTCTATCCATTGCTTCTTGTCTTGCCTTCAGGTGCTCCCTTTTTGGGGGGGCAACCTCCGAGATATTGAACGCTGCTGTCAGGTCCCGCCTCGTCCTTCTCTTCATTAAACTAGACATACCCAATTCCAGCAACTGTTCCTTATATGTTTTAGCCTCCAGACCCCTAATCATCTTTGTTGCTCTTCTCTGCACTCTTTCTAGAGTCTCAACATCTTTTTTACATCATAGTGACCAAAACTGGATGCAATATTCCAAGTGTGGGCTTACCAAGGCATTATAAAGTGGTATTAATGCTTCATGTGATCTTGATTCCATCCCTCTGTTAAGTCAAACTAGCACTGTGTTGGCTTTTTTGGCAGCACACTGATGGCTCATATTTATCAAGAATAATGTTTACCAGTATAGATTTTCTGTGTATGCACTTACAAGAGAAGCAGGTTAACAATTCTTGCACAATTTCACAAGTGCTTCAACAAAAGAAAGGGTTTTAAAATGCACACGCCTCTACAGCCCTTCCATCTTAGTCCCTGCTCTTCTTATTTCATCTGCAAAAGGATATGTATTTTATGTACTGGTTTGGCAAAGGTGAGGGAAAATGATAATCAATTTATTACACAATCAAGTTTTATGAGCTGGATGAATTCACAATTCAAAGAAATAATTCATGACTTCAAGCAATGCTTACAATTTAATTTTACTCTTAACTTCCAATATACCTTGATCATTATGTGACCTAAGGTGCCCTTTGAACCTTTTTTTACAATACAGGAATATGAAAGCACAGGTGGTCCTCAACTTATGACCACAATTAAACCCCAAATTTCCAAGCAGGACAGTTGTTAAGCAAGCTTTGCCCCACTTTGTGACCTTTCTTTCCACAGTTGTTAAGTGAATCATTGCACTTGTTAAATTAGTAACATGGTTGTTAAGTGAATCTGGCTTCCCCATTGACTTTGCATGTCAGAAAATGTGATCACATGACCCGAGGATACTGCAACCATCATAAATACATGCCAGTTGCCAAGTATCCGAATTTTGATCACGTGACCATGAAGATGCTATCATGATCATAAGTGTGAAAAATGGTCATAAGTCCATAAGCACTTCTTTCAGTGCTGTTGTAACTTTGAATGGTCACTAAATGAATAGTTGTAAATTAAGGACCAAAAAACAGTTTTAGATATAGGGGCTGGGGTGAGTATGGGTGTGTGTGTCTTATAATAGATAAGGCACAAAATATGTTAAGGTAAGAAATAACACAAAGCAATGAACTAGCTATCAAATTTGTTATATATATAAAAACCATTTTTTTCTTTACCATTAATAGTTCACGTCCATCCTTATCCAACAATCAGGATTCTATCAAGACCTAACTGAGAACAATATGCTAGTACTTAGCACTTAGCTGTCACATCAGTCAAGAAATGATTTAAGAAGACGGTGATTAGATGCATCTAATTTTAATGTACTAAGAACATTAAAGGCTAAATGCTTGGAGCTTGTATTTGAAGTAATTGAAAGAATACTTTCTTAAACAGAAAGTTCTGGACAAAAAATTAGAAAAAAAATCTGTGTGCCTTGTTTTGCAAATTATGGCCAGTGTTGCATGTATGCAGTTCTGACTGATTGATGGATTATGTGCCATCAAATCATTTTTGACACCCAGCCACCACAGAGATATATTTTCTTTACAAGCATCTATCCTTAATCTGTTCTTTCAAATCTTCCAACAATGCACTCAGTATCACTGTAACTGAGTTCATCCATCTTGCTGATGGTCGTTCTCTTCTCTTTCCTTCTACCTTTCCCAGCGTTAGAGCCTTTTCCAGAGAGTTGGGTCTTCACATAACAAATTTGAAGTAGGATAATTTCAGCTAGGTCAAGTAAGATTTGTTCAATGATCCATCAATTTGTTTTCTTGGCTGTCTATGGTATTCTCAGGAGTCTCCTCTGACACTCACGTTCAAAGGTGTCAATATTCTTCCTATCCTACTTCTTTAAATACCAACTTTTGCTTCCAAGGAGTGTCACAGGGAATTTAATTTTGGTCTCCTTTTTTTCCATCATGCTCTTTGACTTTTAGTAGTGGGTTTGAAGATTGGTGTTACCAACATAGTGCATGTTATTGATGTTTTATTCTGTTTTGCCAAATTCTGGCCCTACCATAACTTCCTGACCTGTATATAAGTTTCTCATGAGGACAATAGGATTCCCATTCTTCTTATCATTTTCCCATGCTTGACATCATCGACAAAATCAGAGACTTTTCTATAATCGATGAAGCACATGCTGGTTTCTTTTTGGTATTCTTTGGCTTTCTCAACTATCCAGTGTACATCAGCAATAATATATAATTAAAAAAAACTAGTTTGAATATCTGGCATCTCTTTTTCCCTCTAGGGCTCTAATCTGCATTGGCTGATCCTAACCATTATTTTGCTACCATGCAAAATTAAGGATATGTATGATCATTTGCACACCCTGTTAAATCTCCTTGTTTTTGTGCTGGAATGTAAATTGATATCTTCCCATTGTTTGGCTTTTGTGTCATTCTCTGGGTTTGTTGGCAACTTTGATTAGAATCTTGATTGATTTTTTTTTTCCTGTTGCTTACCATATTTTCAGTAGGTAGTTCATCACTACCTTCCAACTTGGCGGTGAACGGAGTGTTGATTTAATTTCATCTTCTAGTTCCAGTTGCTCTTGTAACTAAGGAATATCTTCTAAGGTATCTTGGTTGTTGACATCTCTATTATATGTTTCAGTATACTTCTATGATATTCTTTGATCTCCTTCAAATTGGTTACTCTCTGTTCATTGGTGTCCTTTAGCATACCAATTCAAGGTTGGAACTTCCTTCTAAAATCAGAGGTCTTTTGAAAGATTTCCTTGTTTTTATATGACTGTTTCCATCTTTAGTTTCTCTACAATGGTTGTCATATTGCTTCTTGTCTCTTCTAACAGCTGCCTGAAACTCTTGGTTAAGTTCCTTCTGACATTTTTGTGCTTCTTGGCTTTGTCTTCTTTTCCCTTCTTTCTATGGTTGCTCTGAGATTCATTTGCTTTCTTCTCTTTCTTCATTTTGGCAGTCTCTTTTCACATTCATCCTTAACAGCTAAGTTCATTCCATAATTCCTCTGGTTCTCTATTAGTGAAATTCAGGACCTCAAAATAAATTCCTAATGTGCTCCCTTCAAAATGGTGAGCATGTGTTCAAGATCATGAGATCATATCAGATGTGTAAAAAATCCCCTTTTTCAGTGTAAACCAAAATGGTATGAGTACATGTGTCCCTGGGAAATAGTTACCACAAGCTTTGATATCCATTTCATGGATGTATAGATGATCTGTGGTCTTCCTTCAAACTTGTTGAAATAGTACTCCTGCCATCCCCAGTTGGAACCATTTGGGGTATAATCTGTATGCCCAAAACAAAGCAGATACTCCATGCTGCTCCTAATATAGTTCCAAAAATTTATTGAGAAGGACAGAGAAAAGGGAATAGATATGGCAGTGGCAGATGTTGTAGAAAGCAGAAATAGTAGTGACACATCATTCCATTTCAGGAAATGGTATGACTAACACATCTGCTGTCAACTTTACTCCAGATATTCTCTAATGAGTTATACTGTTTCCCTCTACAAGAAATTTTCATTGAGTCACTGTATAGTTCATTGTTAAAAACTGAATTCTTACGTAGATATGAGCCTTAGTGTTCTGGATTCCCTAAATCCCATGCTTCTGTGCTAGGAATGTGAATATATATATCAATGCTGGAACAGTCTTTTGGTCTGTAACCTCTTCCTTGTTGCTATCAATAAAGAGTGCAGTATCTGAGGGTGAAGGTTCATTCTCTGAGCTTGTGGGTTGGTTTCCGAACGTTTCATTACCAGGCAGGGTAACATCTTCAGCGGAGTTTAGGGGATGTCTGTGTCAGTGCTCTTCTATTTATAAGGGCTTCGGGTGTGGGGGTGTCAAGTATGTCAAGCTTCTCACTGATGACTCACCCCTGACCCACTGATAATTCACACTCTCCAATGACCTGACCTGAAATAACCTCCCCATCACAAGATCCATCAAGCCTCTCTCTGATGACTCATCTCAAGACCCTCACTTGACACACCCACACCTGAAGACCTTATAAAGAAACATCCCCTAAACACTGCTGAAGATGTTACCTAGCCTGGTAACAAAATGTTCGGAAACTAACCCACAAGCTCAAAGAACAAACCTTCACCCTCATCCTACACCCAAGCGACAGATATTTGCCACTAGTGCAGTAACTGTTTTCCATTTCTATGCATTAATAATAAAACTATCAGAGTTTAAATGATTCTACTGAAAGGAAAACTAACCTTGATTCTGAGTACTCATTGCACAGGAAGGGGAAGCAATGCAATGAACCTTAATTAAATATTTTACATTCTCCTATTTTTTTTTACTGTTTCATAAGAGACTTGCATATAAAAACAGTCTTTATGTTTTGATTCCTGGCAACATTAAATGACATGAGAAGAAGCAATTTTGTGTTACTGTCTGTTTATCTCCAGAATGCAATTTCACTTCACTTGGAAGCTCATGAAAAGCATTCTTGTTGATGGGAAAGGGAAAAAAAACCAATTCCTACAAATATATTTATGAGTGAAAAAAGCTTATGATGCTATTTAGTCTCACCACCTCAAATTTACAAAGTTTTCCTAAGATCTGAAATTAAGAATAAGACTTTGAATGTAGATTTTATTTCATGATTCCAAAGTAAATAATGAAAAATATTCTACAATTTGTAATTCAAATTTTAATTTTAAAAAATTAGCCTTTATCACATTTTGTTGTGATTTTGCTGAACTCTATAAACAAATTCTCATATTGGCTGCATTCATTTCCAATCATGTCTTGTAGATTGCTTTTAGACTTTCATTATCATTGATCAGGAGAGAAGCTGGCTTCTTTCATAATGTAACATTTTATCAAGTAAATAAATATCTGGACACAAAAAGATAATTGATTTTCTTTTTCCTTTTTCTTTTAATTGCAGACAACATGCCACTTAGATAAGATTAAATTCTTTTTTTTTTCTTCAACTAGAAGATGGCAAGGCTGCACTTAACAACATGAGTTTTGGAGCTGAGGGGATTCTTGCTCATAATGAGGGTTTTAGAGACTAAAGGAGAGGAGACATGTAGTAAATTCCTTGCAACCTGTCCATTACCTCTGCTGGTTTTCCTATTTATTCAAGATTACAATAATGCTTTCTTACAAACTGAATGTTCTTACTATGTAGGGACTAATCCACAAGAATTTATTTAGGCCCTGATGGAATCCAGGAGAAAAGCAACCTGTAATTAAGAAGAAACTCCCTAACAATAAAAAGAATTAACCAGTGGAACAGCTTGCCTTGAGAAGTTGTGGGTGCTTCATCACTGAAGGTTTTTAAGAAGAGACTGGACAGCTACTTGTCTGAAATGTTATAGTACTTGAATAGGGGCTTTGTCTTGAAAACTTCCAAAATCCCTTCCAGCTCTATTTTGATTGAAGGTTCTAAGCTATTATGCCCAACCTTGTAACTGAATAAAGATAAACTATATTGTTTGTATCCACAAAATAAGAGGTTCAGCTCCCAGCATCTCCTGGTAGAACTTCCATTCTCGAGGTTCATCAACACAATTCACTGGACATGAGATGGCATTTTAGCATCCTATCCAGAGGAATTGGCAAGTAGAGATGAATAAATCTGTCTACTAAGTACTACATTTTCATTCATTGTCTCATTTTTCCAATCATAATAATTTTTGCCATTCAATTTTAAATACTTTTTAAATATGTGCACAATTATGTATTCAAATTTTCTTCTGTGCTTTTCTCAGCACTCATTATTAAAAGCCTTTTTGTGATTATATCTATCAAAACACACATGCTTGTGTTTATTTCCCTCTAATTTATAGCTCTCTGGAAGCATCTGCTGTTGTTGCTGCTTAGAAAATTCCCAACATTCCCAGTATAACATTATGTTATATTGGTTCAGGAAATGTGAAACTGAATATCTGCAGTAAAACTAGTGAAGCAAATTCACAGACTTATAAGACTTGTTTTTTTAAAATGTTGGAATTTAACTGTTGGGTTAGGATGTAGATCTCAGATAATTTTCCAGATCAGAACTGAGGTTAGTAAGTTGCACATTCAGCCAAACCAAGATAACTGCAATTTTCAACACAGATATTGAATTGAAGTAATAGTAGATTCTGGCACTGGACAGGCAATTTGCATAGAACTCACATTCTATGAATCTACAAACCATGTATAATTTGCCTGAAGAAAAAATTTTGTAATGATATATATCATAGTTATTTCAGCAATACATAGTCTCTGTTCTTAAGCTTTCATTGAATGGTTATCTTGTGAATAACTGAGATTATTTTAAATATGGATGGTGTTTCCAAAAATCACCACCATCAATGGTTAGCTCAAAACCCTAAATTAAAGTTTTTTTCAGCATGATCATTTACTGAAATTTTCGTGCAAGTTCCAATTTGTCTGCTAGTGGATTGTCTATTCTAGTCCAACATTCTATGCTACAGGAACTCAGAAGAATGGACAAGAGAGTGTTAGCTTTCTTTCAATGCTAGACTCTATCAAATAGAGTCTGAAATTACCATATAGTCATCAAAACCATACCTGATATACTGTACCTTCTTACATGATTCTAGATTCTGGAGTTATGTGCTCCATTCCTGGAAACAATCATCTGAATGCTGATGCTCTCTTTATAGAGTTACTTCATGATCTTAAGGGATCCTAACTAATCTACATCTAACTGATAAAATATGTTGTGTTATTTATTCAAAACATGCTAAATAATTCCTGTTGAATTTGAATATTCTTCTATTCCTGGCCCCTCTGCCAATGTCCCACCCCCAATCTTGTGGCCCAAGAGCACCATGGCATGTTGGTTTCTGCTGCCACTAAATGAATGAAAGAAACCACCACCATCTAAGTTGAGTAGCTTGCTTATCAACTCATGTCTCGTTACATGATTAAATTGTTTGACTTGTAGCTGAATGCATGAAACTGAGCCAGTGGAAAAGCATTATGTTGGTATTGTTCTGATTTCATTTCCCTCTGATACTGGATCTGGGATATTATGCATAACCAGGCAGGAGTCTAATGCTAGAAAGAACCTGCAGCTGTGGCCTGGCAAGGAGAGAGTGGAGTAGAGGTCTTAAAGGTGACATCTAGGGAAGAAGGAGGTGATGGAAGTAGATAGGATAGCAATGTCTTGGTTCAGGTCCGCTGTAGGGTGAGAGCACAGGTGGCATTCTTGGGCAGGAAAAGCTGATATCACAGACCCTCAAGCAAAACTGGAGCCATGCCAGAAGATAATAACTCCATGCAAGAGTCAATCTGAAACATAAATTGTTTCAGTAAATTTACTCGTTCCTTTGCATTTTCTGAAATTGGCTGTTCTTGTCTGAAAGGAAGATGAACCTCAGATATTTTGAAATATCCCACTCCGTGCAAGGAAACGAATTAAATACATCCAGTTTATGCTATTTTAATTTTTTTAAAAAACTGAGGTTCCACTATAGTAAATCTGCAAGAGCAATTCATCTGGCAACTTTCCGCTGCTATTGTTCCTGGGGCACAAATTCCCACTAGACAATTTCAGAGGAGCTACGGATCTGACAAGATGCTGCTCAGAATTTGTGTGTTTAAATTCTTTAGGACATGGAGGACCATTTTTGGTTTGCCTTCAAGGCTCCAAAAAATGAAGATCAATCCAGGCAAAGCAACAAATCAAAGTGCAGGGATATGGCAGATGTGGGAGGAACAGCATAGCAGATGTGAGCTGTTAAGTGTGCACTTTCTAATTAGCTGTGCTGACACCTTTGTAGGGCAATCGTACAAATCCCATAGTTTCTGTGGTTCAGAAAAGCATTCCCACGTTGCTATGGGAACAAAACACATCTGAGTAATTAACACATCAATCAGCTGTCTCCATGAAATGTTGGGATTCAGAAACTGACGCAAACCACTGTGTCATTAGAGCACAAATATCATTGAATATGATGATATTATATCATCCAGGGAATAACTCTCTCTGTAGCATCCAACCTAGGCAAGCTATGAAGTTGCTAACAATAGAAGCCAAAGGGAACAATGTTATGTATTCAGTACAGGTGTTTTAAACAGAGCTATGCAAAAGAATTCTGCTGCATATACATTTTTTTCTAGCACATCTCAGTCTATTGTTCTAGAACATCTCGGTCCATTTAATGAAATGGCATTTGTTTCAAGATTTTCTTTCCCAAATAAGAAAAGAATTTCATTAAAATACTCATGTGCATTCATTTAGTAAGAAGGTCACCTGTGAAGGTCCATAGTACATGTTACAACCAGCTGCTAATTATTAACAGCTTCCCAGGCTTCCAAGCTTCTATTAGGTTCCAAAAGAAGACAAATCTAGGGGCTTCTTCAGATTAGGAAATAGCAGAACCAGAGAGCAGAACTGTACAAATCTTTTGAATGATGCTTCAGAATGTACGGAGCACCCTATGAAGCATCTCTTCTTGCATTATTAAGCAACCGCATGTGGTGCTTCAAAAAGATGCTGCTGGGCATCTGCACAGAAAGACATTTTGCTTCTGCATTCAAAGGCAATGTAGCCAGGAAACGGGACAGACAGAACAGGCCAAAGCTTCATTGCTCCTGTTTACTTCAGACTGGCATTTTTGTTCAAGAGGTAAAAGTTGGAAATTGGAAGAGAAATGGTAATTCAAAAAAAAAAAATCTGCCCCATGTTTGAACCAACCATCTTCTATTTACAAGGCAAGTATTATGACCATTGCTCTATTACAGCATTCATGAGGAAATGAGCTGTAATTATGTCAAAAAGCAGAATAAGCACTGATTCAGTTGATGGTGCACTCCTGCTTTTATGAAGTAGCATTGAAATGCAGCATTTAGCTAACAACAATCCTAAGTGCTTTATGGACAAAGATCCTCAAGGCAACATAATATAGAAAAGTATTTGGAAGGGCAGAAAAACAACAACATTAAACTGTCTTTGACATCGAGTACGGGTTTAATAGAGGAGGATGTCATCTATTTCTGTCTTCCAGAAGTGGTTGTTGTCCCGTTTCGATGAAGGGCAAACATGCAATATAGAAAAGCCACTTATAAAATAGGAAAATGAAAAATAAAAACTTCTTTGAGTCAGCCTAGCTTACAATATCCTTATGACCCATGCAGTGGTGGGCAACAAAAAATTAGCTACCAGTTTTCCTGAAGTGGTGCAAACCAGCTGAATCCCACCACTGGACCCATGGCAACAACACAGAATGGCTACTCTTCTTCCAGAAAACAAGGGGAGAATTGAAGGGCTAATTAGTTCATTTTATTTATTTTACTGTACTTTCCAGCGTATAAGACGACTTTCGCAAGCGGTAAAATCAGCGCTGAAGTCGGGGGTCGTCTTATATGCCGAGTCATCTTATACGCTGGAAATTACGGTAGTTTCCGGCGTATAAGACCACTTTCTAGGCATGCGACTCGGCACCGAAGACAGGGGTCGTCCTATACACCACGTCACCATATACGCTGGAATATACAGTAATTTCCTAGTTTACTTTTCAAGATCATACTCTTCTACAAATCAGCATCATAGGTAGTCCTTGACTTAAAACAATCCACTAGTGACCCTTCAAAGTTACAACGGTACTGAAAAAAAGTGATTTATGACCATTTTTCACACTTTTGACCATTGCAGCGTCCCCATGGTCATGTGATCAGAATTCAGACACTTGGTCATTGGTACATATTTATGATGGTTGCATTGTCTGGGGTCATGTGATCACCTCTGACAAACTGAGTGCGAAAGCCAGATTCACTTATCAACTTAGTTATTACTAACTTAACCACTACAGTGATTCACTTAACAATTGTGGCAAGAAACATTGTAAAATGGGCAAACCTCACTCAATTTTGGGCTCAGTTGTGGTCGTAAGTCAAGGACTACTACCTGAATGATGACTACTGGGGTGGAACTGGGAGATGGGTTTTCTTCCCTCATTTATTTTTCTTGTAAGTTTTCTTACCCTCTCCCTGATTTACTTATTCTGCATTTCTGCCTTTTTTTTCCCCTCCCTCTCCTCTTGATATACCTAATTCTCCATTTCCTGTTTTCTGAATTATCATTATTCTTCTTGAACTGAATTACTGACTTATCTTCCTGGATTATATAGAGTTGTTAATAACTATTCCCTCATGAGAGTTGTAACAATAATATTGAAGTGCTGATTTATTTCTTTCATTTTTAATAGTATCCAAGTTATTTTTCTTTCCCTTCAAGACAATCTAAGCTAATTTCTTTCTGTTTGTTTAATGCAGGCACAACTCTTTCAGGAGACATTTGCCAAGGCAAATGCAGGTGTCTAGCATTGATTTTAACATGGGTCCAGAACCAGTTTTACAAAGAGGGGAGACAACAACCAGCATTGGACGGATAAAACCTGAGCTTTACAAGCAAAAGTCTGTGGATTCTGAAGGCAAGAAAGAGGATGTGAAAACCTGTGGAAAACTCAACTTTACCCTCAAATATGATTATGAAAACGAACTGCTTTTGGTCACCATCATTAAAGCTTTGGAGTTACCAGCTAAAGACTTTACGGGAACTTCAGATCCGTATGTGAAAATCTACCTTCTTCCAGACAGGAAAAAAAAGTTTCAGACACGGGTTCATAGGAAGACTTTAAACCCTGTCTTTAATGAAACCTTTCAGTTTCCTGTGGCCTATGATCAACTTTGCAACAGGAAGCTACATTTCAGCGTGTATGATTTTGACAGGTTTTCTAGACATGATATGATTGGGGAAGTTATTCTTGATAACTTTTTTGAAGTTTCTGATCTATCTAGAGAGGCTACAGTATGGAAAGACATCCATTGTTCCACTACAGTAAGTACCTTGTCTCAAAAAAAGGTTTTAAGAGATTTCAAAATATCTAAGTCTTGTATCTTCTTACTTAAATTCTTCCAGGTGATATATTTTCTTTCTGTAGCTATCACATATAATGCTGTATGATAACAATGGATTTTTAACCCTCATCCTTTCAAGACATTTATGAACACATTAACTGATAGCCTTCCAAATGCAGAGATCACTGGGCTCCATTTTTCCAGATCTGTATATGAAATTTACTTTCTTCTAAAGAGAGAAAAATAAAGTTTCAGGTATAGACTCATAGAAAGACTTTAATCCTGTATCCAATTAACCTTTTCATTTTCCTATAGCCTACATTTTACTGAAATATACCTCAGTCCCCTTATTTTACCATTTATTACTCTCACTTCCTTTATGTTAGACCAGGTGTTGAAGATGGCTAATACTAACAAAAATAAGAACTTAATGATAGAATTATAATTAAGTGTAAGTAACCCCATTCCAAATCAACTCATAATTGAACCCATAATTTACTAATGTTAGTAAATGGTACATTAAATCTGGGGTGAGCCTGGGGTGTCACAGAATTGAGTTTTATGATGTCTTTATCCAGTTCAGGGAAGTGGAAATATGGATTATTGTCTTATTGATTTCATTCTTAGGTCAATCTATTATTGATGATAAATTTTATTCTTGTTTATATGGACAGAGTTATGGAAAAATTACTTCTGAGGCTATAGAAAACAGCAAATACAGAAACAGTTTAGGTTTGCAATCTGTACTATCTTATCAATGACCACAGTTAGATTTCATTTAACAAGAAGTTGCTTCTTTAAAAAAAATCAAAGCCTACGGGAACTCAGTGTCAAGGCCTAGATTAGTGGGGTTACCTAGTTTGGGTAATGAAACATCTACAAGAAAACAACCAAGCTCAAAGAACACCAAAGACACCTCATTTCAACCCTGAGCTACAAATATTCTCCTTTATTAGTGTCAAAGCCATTACATGTGGAAAGAGAGGAAAATAATTCTTCCCTTGGATTTAGTTAAAAAAATCACCCACAGATGATCATGCTATAACATTCAGAAATTGCAAAATTGTTATGCTCATATGTGGAATCAAAGGTAGCTTTGGAGAGGAGATTTTCCATATCTAAAAACAGAGGTGAAGACATGCAGAATAATTGGATTTAAATTCCAAAGACCTATGATACTATACAAGGAGGCTTGGGAATTCTGGAAGTTGAAATCCAAACATCTTAAAGTTGCTGAGGTTGAGAAATATTGTTCTAGAGCAGACATGTCAAACTTGTGACGTCACATGATATTGCCCAGTGTATCGGAGCTTTTTCCCCATTGCCAGCAATGGGGTGGGTGCAGTTTCCTGGTGACGCGTCCAGCCCGCAGGCCAGCAGTTTCACACCCCTGTTCTAGAGATATCCAGATTTCAGGACACCATCCTAAGAACTACTGAGCTAGTTCATCAAATTTCCCCAACATTGATCATGGATGGGAAAAAATAGTTGTAGAAGAAATGAGCCAATGGGGGAAAGAAAGTCTATTATACACTTGACTCAGCTTAGACTAAGTATAATCTTTAATGATCAAGATATAAATAGCTCCAGCAGCATGCAGTTACTTAGCATTTAAAGAGAGATGGCTTTTAAAATATATTATCATAGTTCACTGTTACACAGAATGACCAAGATTTTCACTTTTAAAACTCGGCATGGCCATAGAGATTTGGTACTTATAACTGGTTCTTTCAAATGAGTGACTTTTAAGATGAGTAAGAGTTCCTAATATATATGCAGCATAACATTCTGACTTTAGAAGGAACCATTTCCGTTCTCTGAGGCACACAAAGCCAATTACATTGTCCAGCTTATTGTGCCTGTTTCCTGATGTGGTGCTAATGAACAAAGGTTTCTTCTTTCGTTTCTTTTTTTATTAGAATTCTAAATCACAAGCTTTCTACTTCACAAGAGTGAAGTGAGAGAGTGCAGATCTTGCTTTGGGAGATCCATAATCCAGCTGTGAAGCTCCTGAATGCAGTGAGCTAGGCTTTAATTAAAGCTTTGGAAATATACACTCAGCCCATGAATCATGCAAAGGACAATGGAATTTAGATTTGGTATAATATAATGAATGAATACTATCCCTGTGGACTGTAGTCTATGGAGATTCTCAATCACCAAATCATCTTATCCAGGTCATGATTGTCCCAAAGCTGTTTTTCCAAAAGGCAACTGGACTTCTTTGGGTTTTTTCCTTGAAAACATTTCATTTCTCATCCAAGAAGCTTCTTCAGTTCTGAACTGAAAAAGCTTCTAGAATGAGAAGTGAAACGTTTTCAAGGAAAAAAACCCAAGAAAGTCCAGTTGCTTTTTGGAAAAGCAACTTTAGGTGTCCCTGTGGACTGTACACTAAGATCTGGCAAAGCCTTCATCCAGTGTGGAGTGGGCCAATGCTTGTAATTCATTCAAAGTGGAAAAGGCTTTTTTGACTGAGATATTGGAACACTATTATCATGTCACCCCTAGTCCTTCTTTTCATTAAATCAGACAGCTTTAGATCAGACAGCAGAGGTCAGTGGTCAGTCCCCTTAGCTATTCCATTTTGGCTGATGCTGCTAAACCATCCTGATTTCAGGAAAGATTCAGGCCTTCAAAGATCTAATAACTTCCACTGCTCTAGATTTTGAAACCCCATGCTGCCACATTCTGTAGAATTCATCTGAACCATGGTTTCTCTGACCTTCATAATTAAACCTGATCAAATACATACTCAGGAAGGAGCTACAGTCCATCTGGATTCTCTGATAGCTGTATTAAATCCAGCCCATGTTCTAGATACATTATATAAGATATTTAAAAACGAAAAAAAAATCCTACACAGCAAAACATACTTTTGTATTGCTTTTATTCCTTATAGGCATAAAAGGTGTTGCTTTTATAATTTTATAATTATAAAATTGTTTTTATAATTTACAAATATATCAATGCAATTTTGTATGACTTATGAGCTAAGCACTAGTTTGAGGATTCTTTTTGACCTTTGTCTAAAAATCCATAAAATTTAATATTATATAACATAAATTGAGAATAATTAACCCTAATAAGCTCTGGGTATTGCTGCTGTATGTACCGCTAATGAATCTGTCTATGTTCATCATGGCTAATTTATTTTAAGTTAATATTTATCAATCTGGGCAACCTAAAAGACATGTAGATTTCAACTCCCTATTCGCCACCCAGCATGACTGACTCTGAAATTCTGGAAAATGAAGTCCATACATCTTCAAGTTGTCAAGATTGAGAAACATCTGCTTTAAGCCCAATTTTATGCCAGCATTGTTCACATTAATATATAGCAGAATCAGAGTCAGGAACTTCTGTCCAACACACAGGTCGGCAACCTGCGGCTCCGGAGCCACATGCGGCTCTTTGAGCCTTCCCCTGTGGCTCCCAGCCTCCTCTGCTTTTGCAGAGAGAGACAGAGACAGAGAGAGGCAATTGCGCTTCCCTGCTTCTCTCTCTCTCTCTCTCTCTCTCTCTGTGTGTGTGTGTGTGTGTGTGTGTTTTGTGTGTGTGTGTGTATATGTGTAAAAGAGAGTGCACTCACATTGTTCTCCGAGGAGCTGAAAAGCTTTCTGGGCAGAGCTCCTCCCTTTGCTGCGTCTCAGCAGGAAGCAAGAAGGGCAGGAGAGAGCTAGCTAGCCCAGCTAGGCTGACTCAGGAATTCTGGGAGTTGAAGTCCATGAGTCATAAAAGAGATGAGGTTGCCTACCCCTGAGATTGTTGGAGAACAACTTGAAGCTTGCCAGGTGAGCAGCAGATGGGGGGGAGAAAGAGAGAGAGAGAAAGAGAGAGAGAGAGGGAGGGGGAGAGAGAGAGGAAAGAGAGAGAAAGAAAGAGAGTGGGGGAAGAGGAGTGGCAGACCAAGGGCAGGGAGGGAGGGAGAGAGACAGAGAGAGACCCTTTTGACATCTAAAATGAAGATAACACTGCATATATCCTTTTTTTACCTGTGTGTGTATGTAATTTTATTCTCTTAAAGCATTCTCTCGGTGATCATTGTTTTAATAGTATGGATATTCCCAATATTTTTACTTTTATTTTTAATGTGTGTGTGTGTGTGTGTGTGTGTGTATACACACACATACACAAACACTCTCTCTCTCTCTCTCTCACACACACACACACACACACACACACACACACACCTATAATAAAGATAAAAAAGGATATATGCAGTGTTATCTTCATTTTAGATATCAAAAGGGTTTTGCGGCTCCCGGTGTTTTGTTTTTGGTGGGAAACGGGTTCAAGTGGCTCTTTGAGTGTTTTGGGTTGCCTACCCCTGGTTTAACATATTAATGGATGATCAGTGTAGCTACCAGTTAAGTCTCCAGCAACCAAATGTTTTTCAAAGACTCTTTCTGACTCATCTTTTCCTGTATCCTGGTGTATTTGCAAAAATCATTATGGGTTGTTGTGCTACTTGCTGGAATGAAGAGGCAATTAAATCTTACAGCCCCTTGCTGGATGTGTTCATCAGATATCAGCAGTCTCCCAGTTGTCAAGTTGTTATACTGCCAAATTCACAGTTTCCTTTCCCACTTCTGTTTGCCTTTTACATGAATCTGATGCAACACAAACTAAATGTTCCTGAAATTGACAATGATCTGACATTATTTGATGCCCCCAGCCACCCTGCCATGAACACATATTTATTCATAGGAATATTTTAATCTTTTAAGAAGGATAGTGTGGTGGCCTAATAGTAAAGACATTTGCCTCTCATTCAGAGGTTGAGAGTTCAATCCTAGGTAGCAGGAGATGTTTCACTTTTAGGTTGCAAATTACAAATATGTGCTGTGAACTCCACATAGGCATCAGGAAAGGCATCTGGCCAGTAAACACTCAGCTCCATCCTGTCACTCCAATTCTACTCTGAATTAAGGGATTACAGAGTCATTAAAAAGAAAAATAATAATTTTTTGGGTGAAAATACCACTGATCAATGCATTTTTGTACCAGGTATAAAATGGATGAATGCATTTAATAGTTAAAATGAGGAATACTATTATTAGCATTGTGGAAGTATAGCCAATATTAACTACATCCTTTTAGTGCTATCTCCATAAGGGGAGGTGGATGAATTAAAGAAATCTGCATGATTTCCCCTTGGCATGTGTTACACATATGTTACACATATACAAAAGGGCACGGCTTCAGTTGAGCAGTTGTGGCTGACATCTTGACTTTTTTTTAACCTTCTCCCCATGGATACCCTGTCTTTTGAACATGTTTTCTTATAAAGAATTATATCCAAAGCTATTGAGATGCCCTTTATTAAAAAGCAGAATTAGTTTCTCTCATGGACAAATGTCAGGGTATAGATGTAATTATATATGCATTTAACTGGGAATAACTCACATCAAAATTAATGGCGCTTCTGTAAAAATGTTTATAAGAATGGATCAAAGAGTCTCTTATTTCTAAAATGAAACTACAGTCCACATTCTCGGACCAAAGCAGTGTCTTTTTAAAAAATTATGGAGATTTTTATCACTATCATCTCAGTTTATGAAAGACAGAAATCTAATACAATTGAGGGGAAGGTTGAAATAAGGTTATCTTTTAAATTATGATTTTTTAAAAATTAATGCCCCAATTAATTCATTCAGACAAAACTATAGCCCATTGAATATTGCCATATAATTCCCATAATAACTGGCCTTCAGTAGTGCTAACAGCTGTTGGAGGCAAATAGTATTGGAAGAGCTATAGATTTCCTAAGCTTCCAATCTGCTTAACAGCAGTTACAAATTCATTTATATTTTACTCTCTCTTTCTGAGGTTACATTATTTCCTTCTTTCCATAGTCTACCCTTTCTAATTAACAAGCCCATAAATCATGCATTCATTTTTTCAGCAAAAGGTTCATTAGTCACTAATAAATACAATTATTCTTTGTTATAATTTTTCTTCGCTTTTCCTTTTTTTCCTTTCTCTTCTGTATTCCTTTCTTTGTATTTTTTCTCCACTTATTACTTTTCTTTATTTTCCATACTTTTCTCTTCCAAAATTTGCATTGCTTTTGTTCTTTTTAAAAAATTGTTAATAAATAAAAATCATGCACACTTGCACACACACACACGTGCACACACACACATACACACACACACACACACAACCCAATGGTTGGTATATGTCTTCCTCAATCTTAGGTCCTCTACCAGAGGTCTGAGAGTTTGTGGGCTCTGCACAATATCTTAGCTCTGCACTCTTCTGGACGAAAAGCTCTGTTCCTAGGATCAGTTAGAGCCATTCTCCCAGATCTCCTCTCATTAGATCTATTGTAGTAGCATTCCAAGTTTCCTTGTCTCCCCCATGCATGGTTTCATCTAGTAGCCTACTTATCATCAGATTATCCTAGAACTTCAACGTCTGACATGGACCTTGTTTATCTGGGCAACATCTGAGCTGGCATGACTCTTCTAGTTGGTGTCACTCATATTTGAGGTAGGCAGATGAAGCATAAGGGGGTCTTTGCTCAAGGACCCCCAACTGATTTAGGGAGGAACAAGCCTGAATTTGAACCCTGCTCTTCCTTGTCAAAGGCAGTCTAATCGTTACCTATCCAGTCACTCTATATGGAAGGGCTACAAATTTCCCAGTTCTGTATTACATACCAAAGTTCAAATAATATCAGTTTAGGGAAGATTTCCAGCGAGAAAAAGGTGAGATAAAAGTAAGATCCTGTATATGTGTTTTAACAAATGTACTTTTCTGGAATACGTTTACAGGAAAGCATTGACCTGGGAGAAATCATGTTTTCCCTTTGCTACTTGCCGACAGCAGGGAGGATGACCCTCACAGTCATCAAATGCCGAAATCTCAAAGCAATGGATATTACTGGTTCATCAGGTGAGCAGGTGCCTTTCCACTCAGTCCATCTGGGTGGAGCTGGTGGGGAAACAGAGCCTTATCAGGATTTTAAGAACCCTGGTGCTGAATTTTCTGAAAGGGCTATTCAAGCATGATCAAAGAGGTTACAGCCACCCATTGTGATACCTAGATGAAACTGGCTGATTATTTGTATTTTTGTCTGCTGGAAAAAATGTCCATGCACTTCTAGTTGTTCACTTCCCTTCCTGTTATCTCAGATCCCTATGTCAAGGTATCTCTGATGTGTGACGGTCGACGCCTGAAAAAAAGGAAAACAACCACAAAGAGGAACACTCTCAACCCAGTGTACAGTGAAGCTATAGTTTTTGACATTCCTCCTGAAAACGTGGAACAAGTCAGCCTCTCCATTGCAGTCATGGATTATGACCGGTAGTAATGTTGAATTTTCCTCTTTCCAAAGAAATGAAAAAATATTTCTTGTGAATATGTATAATGTTACAAATATATTAACATGGGATCTCCAGTTTAAAGTCATTGCCTGGACTCCTATTTACTGCTCTGTCTGATCTTCTACCACGTCTTCTATCAAAATACTTATCATTCCTCCCTTACTTATCATAATCTCCCTTCATTAGATTATTTTGGACTGTGAAAGATCCAAATTTAGAGGGCGTAATATGATTTGGAACACATGTACATGTTGCTTCTACCTTTAAAGCATCTATATCTTTTCCTGGATTTGTACAGCTATGCTTTACAGCTGATGAATGATGTCCAAAAAAAATTCATTCTCAAGTGTTCTCAACAAGTGCTATCTGCATGTCTCCACATTTCTCAAATCTCAAAGCCTGCTGATTGATAAGCATTTGAGGATTGTAATTTGCATATATGATGGCAATAAAATTAGTACAAATTAGTATAAATTTGGCTGGTAATTGCGACAATCTGCAGCAAGCTTTCTACCACCAAGTTTTCCACCATGAATGGTCTGTGGGATCACCCAGAGCATGGCATCTAGTGTAATCTCAGGGATCAGACAGACTACAGGAAGGCAAACATAGTTCAATAAATGGCAGCTTTAAAAGAAAAAAAAAGATGTATTATTTGACCAACATCATTAATTGCTGTTTTGGTCATATATGGTTTATACTTAGATATCCTACCATGAAAATAAGTGTTAGTGTTTCATTTTCAGACAACATAAATTCAAAAGATTGCCAACTCCAGATTCTGGGTTTTAGAAACAACTTTAGCTTCTATCACCAGGCAAAATAAGTCTAGTTCTCATGGTTAAGAGATTATTTGAAATATTTAAAATGGTCCCTAACAACAGATGCTACAGCAAACCCCAAAAATACACTGTGATAGTGGATACATAGAGATGTGAGGACTGCAATTGAATAGGAAGGAAACAAGCTGCAGCAACTTCAATTCTTTTATTGTATATTTTAAAGCACCTTTCTAGACTTTATAAAGGCAGTATTATCCTTTGAAGCATTATTATTCTCACATCTAAAAAGCCTAGAAAAATTTGATGAAATCCCAGAACTTGAAAGAATTCAATGAATAACATTTCCAGGTGCCAACAGGTGAGGCAATGTCCTATATCTATCTGACCTTCTCCAGTCACTGCAGAAGAGAAAAATATATAAAACAAAGAAATTGCATTTTTCTTAATTTGCACAACTCATGCAACTCATAAATTCTACATCTTCTTGATACAAAAGATAGTTATTCCATCTGCAGTTTTACATCAACATTCTCAGCCCCAGCCCAAGAATAACTAGAACAATCTTGCCAAAGTTCAGAATCTAGCCAGAATCATGCCAGACTAAAGCCTTACCTAATGGATATAACCTGGGAGATTCTAGGGAGTAACTATCCTAATTCTCTTCTTCTTTCTCCTTTCCAACACTGGTTATATTGTCTTTTGTCTTACCTCCACCTCCAGCCACTTTCTTATAGTCACTCGGTAGAGAGATGGGCAGCATAAAATTTAAAAATAAATAAAAATATAGTCCATCACAAGTATATACTGTTCTGTGGACAAATTTTCCTTCTCTTTAATCCTAGAGTAGGGCACAATGAAGTGATTGGAGTATGTAGGACTGGACTGGATGCAGAAGGACTTGGAAGAGACCACTGGAATGAAATGCTGGCATATCCACGCAAACCAATAACTCACTGGCATCCGTTAGTAGAGGTAAGGATAAAAATATTTCCATGAAGTAGCTAATTCCCATGTTTTTCCC
The DNA here is from genome assembly GCF_016545835.1 of Crotalus tigris. NCBI lineage: Eukaryota > Metazoa > Chordata > Lepidosauria > Squamata > Viperidae > Crotalus > Crotalus tigris. The sequence continues at coordinate 134,225 of NW_024096734.1, forward strand.
CTACTTCCCATATAGATTCTCCTGCAATTTTTTTCCTTTAATTCTGCTTCAGTCTGATAAAAGAACAATTGCTTTGGCAATGTATTTTTAAAAAGAGAAGCTCAGCTGGAATGTGTTCTAGTACTTATTCAGCAGTAAAGTGCCAAGAGAGGTGCATAAATATCATGCCTTTCCATGTACCACACTCTCTTGTGTTCAGCCTTCTCCCTGCCTCCAGTGCTTTCATGATATCCCAAGAGATATTGGGGTGATGGGGTCTCTTTTCATAGACCTTTTTTCAGATTGGGAACTGCCCTATGGGCCACAAGAGTAGCTTCAGATACAGAATGATAGTCCTTGCCTACTGACCATTTCTTCAGCGACCATTCAACATTACAACAGTTCTGAACAAGGACACTTGTTCTTATGACTGATCCTTGAAGTTGTGGCCATCACAGTGGCTTCAAGATCACAATTTGGTTACTTGGTAACTAGCACACATTTATGATTATCTTACTATCCCAAAGTCATGTGATTGCAATTTGTGGCCTTCACAGCTGACCTCCAATGAAGTTAATGGGGAAACCAGCGGGAAGTTGCAAGTCACAGTCATGTGATCTGTGGCAATTCATTTAATGACTGCAGCTGGAACTGACTAACTTCCATTGTAAGCTAAATGCAATCTCATCATTTTTCATTTTACAATCATGTTGGACTTACTGTCTAATTGTGGTCAGTGAGTGAGGACCCCCTGTAATAAAAAATAATCACACTGATACCAGCACCTTCTGCTACTTCTAAGTAGAAAATCAGCTGCAGGAGAGATTAGAAAATAATTTTCAAATATCTAAGATTAAGGTAGGAGAATAGAGACTCTTCCATGAGCAACAGTCAGCAAATAACTGATTAGAGAAGTCCAGTGAGTATAACTCCCAATGTTTCATTTATTTTTTAAGAAAACTAAGCAATTACTGCACTGGGACAGAACTATTTTTAAATCCTTTCTGCACCTGCACCAATACTGGTACACAATCTCTTTCTGCACATTAAATGGCTTTCTGAATACACTATCTAGGTAGAGAGTTGAAACTATTGACTGCTCAAATTCCTGATGCCTGTATGTAGATCCAATTTATTCAGGGTACCGTGGGTGTAGAGCAATGAGTGGGTGAGGGTTATTGCCTTGGTATTCTGCTTGTAGGCTTCCTGGAGGCATCAAATTGGCCAAAGTGAGAAGCAGGATGCTGGACTTCGCGGACCTTGATTCAGTAGGTCATTTCTTATTTTCTTAAAATGTATCATCTGTTCCAGTTGCCAGGCCGAGCAACCAGCTTTGACAGTCAAGGATCCTGTTCATCACCAAAACCACCACTCACACCCTAGACTGAACAGCGGTGTAACATTCGCACCATAACCATATACAACTGGAGGTTTGGGTCTAATTCATGACCTGCATCATCATCATCATTTTTATCTGCTGTGCCTCTAGAGTATCATGTCACTGTTTCTTATCCTTTATTTCCAGTTGTGTTTTATTAGCGGACAGAATTCTGTCTTTTCTATATGTATGGATCAGGTATTTAAAAGTATATTCAGGCACATTTATAAGGTTTGGAGATCCATGTCACAATGCCCCAAATTACATCTATTTGATACTTCCTTTTAAAAAGTATTTCAGTTATGACAATGTTTATATACCACAAAGGCCAAGGTAGGCGAATCCTTGATATATAGAATGGAGCCGGTTTTCTGATGTACGTTGATACTAAAGTTTTAAAATGTTCACGGGTTTACTTGGAATATTTAAATAAATAAGCAAAGTCAGTAGACAGAGGAAACGCAATCACTCACTAATATTGCAAAAAAGTAAAGGAAGGAAGCCTTAGAATGCTGGATAAAATCAAAGTCCTGATATTCACAGGAAGTTTTTTTTTCTTGCCAGATTCACAGGCATAAATATCATATTACAAGGAATTTCAGGACAGGGAGCAAATGTGGTTTATTTCTTTTGGTTTTGTTTTTTTGTTTTTTGTTTTGTTTTTAATAGGTACTAAAGCTGTTTTCTTCATAAATTTTACTCCCCAGCTTCTAGTTACAAATAAATATTAAAATACAAACTCCAAAAAGGGAAAAATGCAAAAACAAAATAAAACTAAACAAGACTACACAAAATAGTGCAGAAAAAGAAAAAAACAAAACAGACATATACATAAATTGTCCCCTCAAGCTGAATACAGATAACAATAATAGCTCCTGCCCACCTTGCGAAGCAGGCACACAATTTACGAATTTCTACAACAATGCTTATCCAACCCACTAAGACTGACATATTTCTGCTATATATAAAAATAGTTAACAGTTAAAACCAACAGCTACTGTAAATTAAACTTCATAATCCTCTGTTAACAGTCAATTTATTATATTTCACTAACTCCTCCCACTTTTCCATTCACAATTTCAAAAATCATTCTCATTTCTGTCCAAATGTTGACCAAATGTCTATAAAGAGTTTCCAGAATTTTAGAAAAATACTTATTTTAGTCCTTCTTTTTTCAGCTTCTAACAATCTTAATCTTTCATTCATCAAGTTGCTGTCAGGATTGAATCTCTATTCCAGCGGTTCTCAACCTATGGGTCGTGACCCCATTTGGGGTCGATCGACCATTTCACGGGGGTCGCCAAGCAAGGCTGTCTGCCATTTTTTCCCCCTTTTCTGGTGGGTGCCTTACCTCCCTTGGGCTGGGCCAGCTGGTGGCCCAGCCAGTGGTCAGCTTGCTCCGTCTCTGCCGCTTGCCAGCTACACCTCGGCCGGCGCAGGGGGCGGCGCCACGCATGCGCGGCGCTCCCGGCAGGGAAAATCCTCAACTTACGACCGGTTGGGTAGTCCTCGACTTACGACCGGTTTAGTCCTCGACTTATGACCGGTTTAGTCCTCGACTTACGACTGGTTGGGGTCGCGGCATTAAAAAGGTTGAGAATCACTGCTCTATTCAGATTTGCCTTTTCCTATCTCAAAGATTCCTTCAAGGTTTTAGGAGCCCCAAGTCAGTCAATAATCTGTTGATGATTTAATTGCATCATGTATGTCATCTTGAGTACTTAGGAAAGGGAAAAACTAAATGTTAATTAAATATGGCCCTACCCAGGCTTTAAGGAAATTCCAGCATATGAAAAGACATGATAATACATAATTGAGCTCTGATTTAAACACTCCTGTTTTTTTTTGGGCATGGAGTTCATGAGCAATAGGCCATACAAACTTTTCAGGAACTGCCATCTATTTTTAAAGCATTTAATTTAAAAAATATGTGAAACAATACAACATAAAACCACCAAACTATGGTATAATAGTTATGGTGTTGAACTAAGGCCAAAGAGACCCAAGGAGATTCTAGTCTAATCATAGATCTTTCAGTGACTTTGAGCCAGTCATTCTCTCAGCCTAATCTGCTTACTAAATTGTTGTAGGAGAAAAATTGGAAGAAAAAGCACTTTGTATACCACTTTATATACCACAAAAAAGTAGGGTATAAATCATTGAAACAACAGTAGTGGCTTTGTATTTCATAAAGGACACAATGGGATGATAGAGACTAGCCTAAGGGCTAGAGCACCTTCTGATAAATAGGTTTTTGTGACTTGTCATACCTACCATGGCAGCTTTTTTGTAAAAATCAAGTCTTAGTCTATGATTAACTACTAGAATATATTTATCAGATGGGATCTTAATCACATATATGGAAAAACATTTTGCAAAAACTTTTTTTAACTTACTGGCAATCAAGAATGAACTTTTCATGTCTTAGCATATTACCAAATGGTTATGTGTCTAATCCATACCAAATAGCAAGGGAAAACTAGAACTTGTATCACAAAAAAAAATCTCATCAGTGCTGTTCATTAATCAGCAGGGAGACTTCCTAAGAGGACATAAAACCATGCTGAATAATACCATAGGTTTTTCTGCTCCTTTTACTCTGAGTTTGCAATATAAACTGATAGTTGGTTCATACACATCTCTATAGGTCAGTGGTTCTCAAGCTGTGGGTCGGGACCCCATTTGGGGTCAAACGACCATTTCACAGGGGTCACCAAACAACGCAGTCCGCCATTTTTTCCCCCTTTTCCTTAGCTGTGCTACTCCCTTTTATTCTATTGGCTTTTGAAAGCCAATAGAATAGACTCTCTTGAATAGAGTCTAATTTTATTGGCTTTCAAAAGCCAATAGGAATTGTCCAGGCTGTTTCTGCCCTGCTGAGCCCGCCAAAAGTCCCATTCTGCAAACGGTGCTGCACCAGTTGAGTAGTCCTCGACTTACGACCAGTTGGGGGTCACGGCATTAAAAAGATTGAGAAACACTGCTATAAGTGATATGATGTACAGCTGAAGAATTTCAAGAACTGTAGTCCAAAATCTAACTGGAATTAAATTGGGAATAAATTGGGAATTAAATAAATTAAATTTAAATGAATTGAGAAAATAGGATTAAATGATACAGCACTTGTTACTTAGTTCACCTATTCTCCAAAGCCACAATAGAGGTGGGGGAAATGACTGGTGTTGAGTTATTTCTGTTGTTTAAATTCAAACTGAGTGGCTTGAAAAAGAGTATTCTTTATGATATACTCTGTTTCAAGCCATCCAGTTTGAATTTAAACAACAGAAGTAACCCAACACCAGTCATTTCCCCCACCTCTCTTATGGCTTTGGACAATGGGTGAACTAAGTCTTTATGTGATATGAACTTAATCAATTACAGATTGTTAATTAGATCAAGGTATAATAATACAATGTATAAATCAAATCTACATCTAGGTCAAATTTGAAATTCCAGTTCAGTATATCCTCATGCATTTAAACCAGTGGTTCTTAACCTTTTTAATGCCGTGATCCCCCAACCGGTCATAAGTCGAGGACTACTCAACCGGTCGTAAGTCGAGGACTACTCAACTGGTGCAGCACCGTTTGCAGAATGGGACTTTTGGCGGGCTCAGCAGGCAGAGACAGCCTGGACAATTCCTATTGGCTTTTGAAAGCCAATAGAATTAGACTCTATTCAAAAGCCAATAGAATAAAAGGGAGTAGCAGAGCTAAGGAAAAGGGGGGGGGGAATGGCGGACTGTGTTGTTTGGCGACCCCCGTGAAATGGTTGTTCGACCCCAAATGGGGTCCTGACCCACAGGTTCAGAACCACTTATTTAAACTGTGCTACATGGATGAATGCTTATTCTGTAATCAGAGATGCTTTGTTTGTTTGTTTGTTTGTTTGTTTACTTACTTGCTTACTTACTTACTTACTCACTCATTCTCCATTCACACATATAAACCCACACTCTAGGAGTTCTGGCTTTAAATACCCTTCCATATGCAAATATCTTCAATATTTCCAATCAACTATTTGAAGAGAAACACTGAGGATTTTTTTTCCCTTCTGTTCCATATAAAAGAGTTGCCCAGAAAGTCACAATGACATAATTCAAGAATAGGGAGGCGAGGACATTGAAAAATTTTCCATGTTCAATTGTTGCTAACAATTTCTGATTTTTACTGGCCAAAAGCATAATGAAAATACATTTGGCTCCAATATATCACAGAAATATAAGTCCTCTTGATTATTTAATCCTAATACAAAACACTTCATTTTTTAACTTTTGAAAACATATTTTGGATGTTTGAATAAACATTTTAATATTTTGCATTGGCACAGAACGATTACAATCTGGAACATATTTCCATTATGTAAAAACTGTAAGATTGCTTTGAAATGCTGGAAGTTAAAGTCTCTTTGCTTGTGTGCTTTCTCTTATTTGTACTAGTTGTACTTGTAGTAAATTAAAATGAGATCCTTAAAAAATGTTTAGATATAATAGATTACTTAATGTATTGTTTCTTGTTTCAGACAAAAATGGGCACATTGTGTATGGCCAAACAATGGGCATTTATCAGTTTTTAAATTTCTAAGAGTTTTTGTGTTGAAAAGTGTGTTATAGCCCAACATTTCTAAGCTTTGCAAGAATGTTTTTCTGAGAAGGCAAGGTCACAGATGCTGCATTCATACCATGATAAGTCAAAATAGTGTCCCTCTGGTTTTAGTTTAATATATTATATGAATCTTGGCATTACATTTTGTAAACCATGATTTGTGGCTTAGCATGTTGGGTGAACCCAGCCAATTTTGACTGATTAAATCAAGCATGGTTAAGCAAACCATAGCTTCCTGCACTATGTGAACTCAGACACAGAGTTAAAACTGCTTTTATATACCTAAAAATGTGTCATGAACTTAAGGAATGTCTCTGATAATGTGTTGTTAATATTTATATTTAACTTTGTAAAATCTGTTCCTATGCAGCACTTGTTCATTTAGTAGAGTTTGGGGGGGGGGGAGAGAAAACATTTGTGTGAGCATTGCTGAAATGAAAGAGGCTTGGTTAGCAATTCGTAGCAGATTATTCTTCCAATGCTGGCTTCCATGTTGATGCTAACCATTCATATTAGTGGAGCAAGACCTTCTGTGTACTCACTGAAAGGGCCCAATCAAGCAGATGCCTTCATGGGGATGGATGAAATGCTTTTACAGGCAAAAAGACTGTGTGATAGAACCACCTTGCAGGTCTTGAGAATGCTAGTTATTGCTTCTCTCTTGCACAATGATGCAATGAGACAGGACAATTTGAACTGAAACAGTAGGTCAGAAAAAAATATTATCCCTGCTTCTTCCCCATTTTGAAATATTTGAAGAAGAATGAGTCAAGAGGATAAGGTACATGAAATATTAGGAAGCTGTTTATATTGTTAAATGTGATTTTGGTCCAGTTGTGTACATAGCTTTTCTACAATCTGCTATGAGATCCATGTACCTTCTTCAAGCAAAACATGCACTGTTTCACTAACTACAATCCTTACTCTGCTCACAGAGGGAGAAAAATGACTAAACACCCAATTCAAATTGCACAAGTATACCATTTTGCTGTGGAGAAGTGCCAACTAGAGTTTCCTGACATGTATGTTTGTTGCAATAGTTCTGACTTATGTATTGAGGGTTTGGTCACAATTTTCTGCATCAGATCTCTACCTGATCTTGTGCAAGTAATATGTATTCATCACAACTTGTAAGACATCTTGGTTGTCTAAAATGGAAATGATATTCTTAGATCACTCAAGTACAGCCAGATTGAGAAATTGGATATATTGTGTTATGAATGCTTTTGGCGATTTCCTACAAGTTGTATAGTTATTGGTAGGGCAACTTGTTTGCATTAAACGTTATGCATTTCTTGTTTGCATCAAAAGATGTGTATTTCTGAGCACTTATATTGCCCCTTGCACATGATATATTTATATATTTGTATGAAGGTTGAAGAAATATAGTTTACTTTTGATAATGATGAGAATGAAATTATTTATCAATTTAATATACATATATAAAAACTATATATATTTCATACAAAACAAATTATTCTATTTTCTTCTAAATTGCTTGCCATATTTTGTCCACTTCAAAAATCCATGCTACTAGAAATAGCCATGGATCACATCATATAATACAGTGGCCTTGACTGCATAGTCCAGTTTTCCATTATCATCTACAGCCAATTAACTTTCTTGTTTTATGCTTAGCGACATCTTCTTTTAGTGATAACACTTTCTTGAAGCACTGAGTTTCTCAATCAAGGCCATTCAACTAAAATAAAACCATATTTACTGTCCTTCATATTTTCTTGTCTGATCTACTGAATTGGTAGATAAAATCCAGGGAAGAGAAATAAAATTTTCATGTAGGCACTGTCTGTTTTTAATTGTCTCATTCTATTTTTTTTCCTTGTTCTAAACCACAAAACACAAAAATGCTTGCTGTTCGTCAAGTATGGGTAGTACATGCATGCATTCATGGACCTGTTCCAACATTACATACACATAGAGGGTTTATTTCTTTGCATGAACATATATGATCTGAATTATACATTTCCATACTAGATAAATTCCTTTCATATGGATGCAGTGTAAAAGGGCCATAAGTACAGATGACAATGAAAGATTTACAGGTTCTTAAGAATAACAAACATTATTTTCGATTTTTACTGTTATATTCAGGAAATCTACCCCATGGGAATGAGGTGGACAGAATCTGACTTTTGATACTTTAATCACCAGAGCCTTTTTGCATATAAATGGAGAGATATAGAATAAATATTTTTTGTTTGTAAAACAGTATCACAGTTTCATTGTATGAAAACTAAATTGTATAAATAATAATGATATCGAGCAATGGAATTCTAGTAATTGGGAATAGTGCAGTATTTTTAAAAAATAAAATTCATTATTAAATCAGAAATTTAATGACTGCAGTGTGTAGAGCATTAGAAAGGAAGCCTGATACTTTCTTGGACTGCATTTCCCATCAGCCCAAATCAGAAGGGCCAATTGCAAGAAGCTGTGTGGGAATTGCAGTCCAAAACCTCTGGAAAGTACCAGGGTTCTTGGACCTGCTGTTGAAATAAATTATAAATGCTGTTGAAAAATGTAAGTATTCTTCCAATGCTTCAGTAGGCATTTGGATTCCTATTTTTCTTCCAGTACTACCAACAATGATCATAAGGAACCTTGTAAGAAAAATATATGGCATTTTCCCAGCACTGATATTTATACACAGAACGACCATCCATTTAAAACTTGCTATGGGAAACAGAAGAGTCCTGACAGCTTTCCTATAGATTGGACAAGCTTTAGTCTTGCTGAATTTTGTACCGTTCAAGGATTTCTTCCATGCATTGGTCCTTGCTTATCCCAGAGCTAAGGAGTAAAGCAATCATGCTGCTAGTTTTGCGTGTGAACATGCCTCAGCAGTCCAGATTCAAGTTAACTGCCTGTCTATAGAACAATATAAGGCCAAGTCATTGTAGCCTACGGAATACAACAGTGTAGTCTTTGCTATTCGATGTCAGCTGAATGGGGTTTTATTTTGTACTTTTTCTGCCGTGTTAAGTATGTGCCTTTTTCAAGCCAGTTTGTGATTTGGCCCTTAGCCATTGTTCACATTGGTATCTTGGGCTGCTATATTTAATAGACAGTTTTTAAAAGCACATTTTTCTCCCTAAATGTTCTGGGCTTTTTGTATGTGCTAACCAGCCATTTGTGGAAATCTAAAAGTATATGATTGTTATTACTATTATAGTAACTTTTTCTTTTATTTATTTATTTATTTGCACTAGCTCTAAGGAAATGTATGTTTCTGTATTTTTACAATCAACTGTCTCAAAAGTATACAAATCTATTTGTCGTAGAGAGAAATATCAAGCTATGTAAGGGCACCTCAAATGTATGTCATGAAAATGTACAGTTTGTGATAATTTTATATTGAAAAAGACAAAAACAAGAAAATTTGATATAATTTTATTCTATTTGTTTCATATGTATTTTGAACAAGAAATAAAGTGATCAAACATCTTTATTTGTATTTCTTCAAATCATTTAAGATTATTTTATTAATGCAACTGCAAAGATCTAGATCATGGCCATGAAAGCCACTAATTCCTTAAAAAAATCAGATATAAAATATAAATTAGTAAGAATTATTAAAATCAGAAACAGTATAAATCTTGTGTTTTCTACCAAAATATGTTAGACTGAAAAGAAGCTACCATACTTATTCTGATTTCTGACTATCAGCTGTACAAATATGGCTGACTTCCTACAGTGTCTAAGAATAATTAAAAACACTACAGGTCTCCAACCCAAGCAAGGGATTATACCCATTTATGTCCCCCAACCAATAAAATGGACCTGGCTAATAGATTGGATTCTTTTGCCCATAAAAAAAGGTAATGGAGCCCCTGCAGATTTTACTCCACTAATCTTTGGGGCAGTGTTCATCTCTTTTTCAAGGCCATTGAGCCAGCCCTGTCTGAAGACATTTCCACTGTCATGGGACCAGCAAGACATCACGGAGCACTGTTATCTTCCCACCAAAGTGGTACTTATTTATCTACTTGCATTTGCGTGCTTTTGAACTGCTAGGTTGGCAGGAGCTGGGGCGAGGACAGGAGCTCACCCCATTGCGTGGCAGTCAATTTAAAGAGAGGCAAGAATCGTTTTTATTTGATAAGCAAGCGGCAAATAGCTCAAATTTAGAACCTGGGATGGATACTTGATTTTTTGCTTCTTCTTTGGTAATCCTGATCCAGAAAGGGGGTATATTTTCATTTCTGTTGGAGGGAAAATACCTTTCATTTGCATAAATAAACTTTCCTTTATTGCAAATAGAAAGTATAAGGCCTCTATCAGAGTGAGGAGGCAAAAAAGCACACATATCAGAACCACGGTTGTGACAGTGGAGGCATCTACTGGGGGAAAAGTAAAAAAGATTCAAAAAAGAAAAGTAAAAAATTCAAGATGGCAGCCTTGGCCATGAGTTCCAGGCCCCAACCCTTCTATTGTGTCATATATAAAGGTGTCAGGGTTTCAGTGACACTGCGGTTGCAACTGCCATCTTGAATTTTTGATCTCCCCTTCCCTTTTGATGCCCTCCCCTTCCCCCTCTATCACAGAGTCTTTTTGATTGCTATTTATTTTCAGGTAAATATTTCAAATTTCAACATGGCCAAGTGGGATGAAAATAATAAATGAAGAAATTCCAGAAAAACGCCCTACAAATCTGTAAGGTCTCAGTTTTAGCCAACTGAAATGACCCCTGATTTACTGCCACTCAGTTTTCTTTTGGTAAAACCAACACAAACAACAACATGCATCATTTGTGTATGATAGATTTAAGCAGGTAACAAATTGTCCCATGATGTGCTCATTAGATGGTTAAAACAAGAGCACTGAGAAACATTGGTTTGGATTTCTATTCTAATCCTGCTTCTAATGTCCAGTGGCACCAACATTAATCTGCTCCCGCAAACTGCCCACTTAACAACACACAATTTGTTTTAAAGATCTATTGCAGATATTCATACTGCCTTAGAGAAACCAATGATTCTTTTTGCTGAAAGATTTAGGACAACATTCAAGGATAATGAGGAGACACTGGTTGGTTGCAATCCAAATGCTAAACCGTAATACAGTTTCAACTTTGTGTATTGTAGGAATCCAGCCAATTGTGACTTTTTCCACAAAACAAATTAAATAAATCATGATTAGTGTGATACAGGATAGGATTCATTCTGTTTATTGGGACAAGAGGTAGACTTCGCTTAATGACAGTAATTGGGACCAGCAATTCTGTCACTAAGAAGAACCTTGTTAAAGTGCAATATTATGTGATTGCATCAACTTACAATGGCAGTTGTGGCAATCCCAATTGCTACTATTATCGGTAGATGAATCCCATGCAGTCACAGCATCCCTTAGTCACGGAAGCACCATTTGCAACTTCTTTTGACTTCCCCATTGCCTTTGCTTGTCAGAAGCTGGCAATGAAGGTTGCAGTCATTGCATAACTGCAGAACACTGCAACCATCATAATTGCGAGCCATTTGCCAAGCACCTGAATTGTAATCACAGGACCATAAGGATACTGCAGAGGCACCCACTATGAGGAATAGTTGTAAGTCCTTCTCACTCAGCACTGTCATATTGTGAGAAGAATCCAGAGAAAGAAATATTTTGGGGAATATTAAAAAGGCAAATGTATTTCCCCAAAGGAATAATGGAGAAGATGTTTAAAAAGACAGAAATCAGCCCTAGCCCCTCTTCCCCAAGCAGAAAACTCAGCAGAGGCTAGTTTTTAGAAATGCAGATGTAATCATCCATTCAGGAAGGTTGGCACCAGGAAGCTTAGAAACTGATGAGATTAGGAAGACAAAGATCCCTAGAATCAACAATCTCTTACACCGGGGGTCCTCAACCTTGGCCACTTTAAGACTTGTGGACTTCAACTCCCAGAATTCCTCAGCCAGCTTTGCTGGATGAGGAATTCTGGGAGTTGAAATCCACAAGTCTTAAAGTGATCAAGGTTGAGGACCCCTGCCTTACACCCTAAAAAAAAATCCAACAAAGGACATAGTCATCAGCCACAGCCCCAGGGAAGCAGCCCTTTGGGACATAATAGGATTAACCCACCACGATCAGAATACCAGAAAAGCACACTCAGACTCAGGTCAAAGTTCATGCCACAGGAACAACTCCAAACAAAAGCTCAAGAAGGCATAAAAACCCATCACTCCCTACTACATGTGGTCAGCTTTCCCAGAGCCACACACTTCTGTCTGGCTCTGCTATTCAATAAACTCCAACCTTTTTTCTAAAGCAGTCTCCATTTTGTTTATTCCCAGCTTGGACTGTACCCTGATGAAGTCTTTTCTTTCAACAGTATCCTCAAAGAGTCAAGTGGTCTCTGAATGAGAACTACCTGCAGTGTGTTGAAATATTTCATCATTCACACATAGTTCACACACATTACATGTGGTGATATTCTTGCACACATCAAAGTAAAGATAATCAAGCAAATACTAAACATAAGAGAATTTCCTAGCCTTTCTGATATTTTTTATCTATCTTTAGGATTGCCATCTATGGAATCCTCCCTACTTTTCCCCTGTGGCTATTGAAGCCGCTCTCTTGAAGTCTAGAACATGATACTAACTTCAGATAGTTTGAAACATGCCATTCTGGATATTATTGTTCAGGGATGTCATGCAGAAAAATAATGTCATGTTTCATTATTCAAACTAGGTAACATCATCAATGCTAGTGACTTGCACTGATGTTATCTAGTTTGGATAATGAAACAACTACAAGAAAACAACCAAACTCAAAGAGCACTAAGGATCCCTGAGCTACAAATATTCTCCTTTATTGCTATAAGCATTCCTATCAGCAAGAGGATGCTGGTCTAGATAAACTTTGGCTTGATCCATTAGCAATCTCTAATTCCCTCTTCAAAGAAAATCATTACAGGGGAAGTTCCTTGTGATTCAGATCCCCATAAATGAGTGCCAATAATATGTGAATATTGTTTTTATAAGAAAGTGATCCAAACATCTTCACTGAATGGGAACATAATGAGGAATTTCTCATCTTATGCCAAATAGTGTAGATCTCTGGAAATGCAACTTCTGATACCTCTTACTAATGTCAGCAGCCATTATTAATGTTCGATATACCTACCTCTGGTTCTGCTAAACCTGTCAGATAGCTTTTTTTCTGAAAAATAATGTGATATATCTAGAGAAAGTAGCAGACCCAAAAGCAGTAAATATTTATTTTTCCTCTAGAAGAAAAGAGAAACACAGTTAAAGGAGATTGTACTCTTATGAAGCAAAGATCTCTTTTCTTTCTTAATTTCATTTACTGTAATCTCTTAAAGTTCAGAAAGGGCTTTCATGAAGAATATCTTCAGATGGAGAGAGGTACTAAAAGGAATCAGTCTCCAAGGAAGCTAAAAACTAATTTACTCACAAGAGAGGAAATGATCTTATTATTTTCTCATTGCAATCTTTTTCCAACCCTTCAGATGTGCTAGAAAGGCATCTATTCACATCTTCCAATCCTCGAGAGGTTATCAATTTGCAGAAAACTGGAGATTCAATAATAATCTCCTGGTAACAAGTGGAATTTTTTTTCTAGTTTTTATGTTTGGTGAGCTTTCTGTTGTTGTAGTAGTTGTTGTTTTACATATTTTAATTTATTAGAAATGGGAGCTAAGGAAATTCCATAAAACAAGGACAATCACATCTGGGGCTGTGATTGGAAAGGAAATTAAGATGACAGAGGTACAGAAAACCAGAGACACCAGATTAAATTTAATAAATGTAAATTTACCTGAGGATGAGACAAGTAGCAGCATGGACAATCATTAAAGAGAGATCCTATGTAGAACTAAGGAGAAATTTTCTGACAGTGAGAACAATTAATCAATAGAAAGGCTTGCCTCCAGAAGTTGTGGGTGCTCCAACACTGGAGCTTTTCAAAATGGGACTGGACAGTCATTTATCCAGAACTGTGTAGAGTCTCCTGCTCAAGTAGGGACTAGAAGACCTTCAAAGTACCCTCTAACCGTATTATTCTATGTTCTCTATCACAACTTTAATGCTCTTTTTCCCATTTCCCCTCCATGACAAGAACCCATGAAGTAAGTTGGGCTATGAGAAAAGAAGGGACCTTTGATACTGAAAGAATTTGTATTCATTGTGTTTCTCCATTCTATACCTTTTTTTTTGCTGTTGTTGTTGTCACCTTTTGTTTTATTTTGTTTTGCCTGACACTTCTCTTGCTACCTTTTTGCATTGGAAATCTTTCTGGAATCAGGGAGCTACAAGACAACCTTTGGTAATTATTGATTATTAATGACTCTCTAAACAAAAAGTGTATCTCCTTATATGATTTGAGAAAATTATATTGATCAACAAGGTATACCTCCCATTAGTTGTGTGGACCTGAGAAATATATCCAAGCTTTGAGTCAATAAACTTGTGCAATTGTTGAACTGCAAACCGTTGCCTTCTTTAGTGTTTGCAATTATTGGAGACAGGAGTTCATTGGAGGGGAAGATATAACTTCTATACCGTTTCCTCCTCATCACAATTGCCCTTCCAGAAAATAAAAGAATCTCTGCCAAGCTTTCTTTAGCTGGCAGCACAAAAGTCTTCAAGAATAGATTTCCAAGGACATAAAAGCTTAAATAATTAGGTTTATTGTAGAAAAGCTATGAAGCCATTACCACAGAAATCCAGTGACAGTTAGAAGTAAACTATACCAAGAAGTTATGCCTCATTCTCCAGTCTGAATGTTGCAACAGGGTTAAAGTTTGAGGTGGGATGTTTAGTTTCTATCTGTCTTATATTTTCATAAAAGAAAGATCTGGTATCAGGCTACTTATTTTTGGCTGTGTGAATAGTCACCTCCATGGGTCGAAAAGCTTCAGTGAAGTAAATTTGAGCTCATATAGATCTCAAAATGAAATTTTAGTAGGATTGCAGTGCTTTAGCTGATGATGATGATAATGATTTTACAGTCAGCTTTCCCTGCAAAGCATCCCATCATAGCAACCTTATTTTTCAACAAATAAATGTACTTAAATACATTTACTGAAAGGAACAGATGGCAGGTTAATTACAATTATTTCCTTTCTGTATGGAGTAGAAGGTGAAAGGATTTTTGTTATTTCAGGAACAATGGTAACTTATAAGAGAGAATGCTGATTTAGTAATGCTGTTTACACTTTCCTCTTGGAGAAAGTGGGAATAATAATGAGCATGGAATCTATATATTACTAAAACTCTGATGCCTATTTGCAACCTTCAATTGGATGAAATGATGCATCATAGGGCAACCATTTTTGAATCAATGTATCTGAAATGGGCTAACTTATAGAATGTGTCCAAAATCCAGAAAACATGACTCCCATGGAATTGAAATCTGGCAAACCTGGGGCTGCTTCAGTGCTGCCGCAGTCACAGGATTGCCATTTCCAATGCTCCCTGCCAGCTTCTTACAAGGAAAATCAATGGGGAAGTTGGCATGAAGTCAGATGTTGCTCCCTCTCACATTGCTTTTTTGCCCACTCATGGTCATTCTGTTTCTCTGTTTAAGACACAATTGCCTAAAACATCAGTAAATATTCTCTAATGGTTCATAATCTATGTCCTCGCAGTCTGTAGATAAATATGGGTTGGTTTCAAATTGATTTGTGAATTGACTCTAATGGTGTAGTGGTGTCCTTGGATTAACTAGCCTGGGACAACTATTTCTATAATTATTGAAATCATATCTTAAATGCATCTTGTAAGGTTCAACAGAAGAAGAGCCTCATTACCATCCTGTCCAAGTTTGTAAAGTCACCACTAACTGGTTGGTCACCTTGTCCCAAGGCACTCCACCTGTGATATTTATGCCATGGCCAGTCACCTTCACATTCCTGTGATCATGAATTATCTATTATCATCATCTCTATTTTTATCTCCATTTGCATCTCAGCAATTCTGGCTGAGCTGCAGGACAAGATAAATGACACTTGCAGCTGGGAATGAAAGTAGGAGGTGGGCTGTTTCCATATCAGAACAATTATCACCTTACCCTCTTCACTGCCTGCTGTAACAGGTGGCAACCCCTCTAAAGGAATGCTGGCATGGCAGCTTCACTACTTAATAGTTCAGGCAAACCAAGTGTTGCCTTGAAACTCAGGCACCAAGGGGCAAGGAGCTCAAAAGAACCTAGACCCTGAATTTAAGAGAAAAAAAATAGTTTTGCAAAATGGTTTTTCCCCCTCCCTCCACCTACAATACATAAACCACAAGTATTTCAGGAAGGACAGGGGAAAGCCTGGCAGGGGGCAGCAGGCCAACTCCCCATTCAGTGTGAGGCTGGAGTCCAAGAGCAGAGGCAACGGAGGGAAGGGTGGAAGAAAAAAAGGAGCTGGACCAAGCAGGATGTCATAGCGTTTGAGGCTGTTAGAAGTTATTATTTCTTTAAATAGGAATGTTTCTTTCCATTTTCCCAAGTGGGGGAGTGAGTGTCAATAGGAAGTATATTTTCTTACATATAGATACAACAAAACCATACTATATGCATGTTTACTGAAAAAGCTTTATATTTAGTTATTTATTCCTTAAATAAAAGTTTTTACAATGGGATGCTTGTTCAAGCATATTTCTACAAAGAAGGCTTTGGGAATAACAAACATCATATTTTTGCAATTTGTGCTTTTATTTGCATATTGACAAGTAATCTGCTTTCCATTTAATAGACAGTTATAAAGCCAGTTATAATCATTATTTCCCGGGATATGCTGTGCAGAATGCACTCTGTTTGAAACCATTTGTTAAACCAACAAAATGAGAGATGTTTAGATGGAGTCTTTTAGTTATTGCATTTGTTTTCTGGCAGTTTAATTGTATGAGTGTCAGATGAATCATAGATAACAATAGTTTGTTCTTTCTCAACATCCCTGCTGGAAATTCTGGAATATTGTTGCAAAGTATTAAAAATTGGGCAACTGTGAATGGTTAACATTGAAGAAACCTGGAAATCCAAGGTTTATACTGAGGGCAAGGGAAGGGAAAGGAAAGGAAGCAGTTGAAGAATTAAATGGGTATGAATAAAAATGGATTGACATCAATGTTACAGGCTGACAAATAACTAATACAGGACTAGTAAATGTGATAACCCTCCAAAATATTTGAATTACAACCACCATATCGCACCTGAAGCCTCATCTCAAATATGTTGTGTATTTACAGGCATTGCACTTTGCAATTCATAAAAATGAAGTTTCAGAGAAAGCAATAAGACAGATCCAATTTTTAGCTTAAGACTAAAACTTTGTGGACTAAATGAAGCCCCAAAGTCTAAAGAGAATACAGAATATGGCTGGAACAGAAGAAAACCAGATGGCTTGATTTTTTAAGTTTACTGATTGCAGTAAGCTCAAAATGTTGTTCACATCATAATAATAGCAAATGACATCATATCTAGTAGTAGACAAAGCCATGCTTAAAATGCCTGAGGAGGAGAAGGATGTTTTGAGTGCCTTCAATTCAGTCTGGACTGCAGAAGACTGAAGTAGTTTCCACAGGTTTTTTGGCAAGGTTTTTCAGAAGTGGCCTGTTATTCTTTCTTCTCATGGCCGAGAGAGAGTGGCTGACCCACAGTCTCCCATCTGGCTTTGTGCCTAAGGTAGAATTAGAATTTACAGACTCCTAATTCCTACCCCTGGGCCTTTAACCATTAAATCAAAGGTCTCTCCCACAGATTAAAATCTAAACCAAATCAAACAACCATATTTTGGCTTAGTGCTAACCCTGTCATATGACTTGCAAATATCCAAAACTTTCCCCTGCATTTTAAACACAGTTTTTAATATATTATGTATGTTAGGCTTCTGATAAGTTGGAGTAATGAAAAATAATTCAAGCCAGTTGTGAGATATAACATATTTGGCAAGGAAAAAAATTCTTTCTCATACTGAATTTGCTTTTCGCTCCACTCTATTCATCTGAGAATATTGATTTGCTGCCTAAAAATAAGTTTGTTAGCCATAGTCATATAAGGATGCTTGCAGAAACTCAGACATTTGCTGTTCAGACAAAAAAAATCTACTGAAGTTAAATTCTGGATAACACTGCTGAAGCCACCCATGTAAATCCTGTAGCTATACATTTATTTACCTTTGAAAGAGGTTGGTATTCTCTAGAATCTAGAGATTCTTCTAGTAAACATTATAGTTTAAACAATATTGTTTAAAAAAGTGTTCATTCTTTGAAAAAGCAGGCTGTTTAAAACATTTATTTGATATTATGGATGAGGTCTATAGCTTTTCATTTAGACGTGAATAATGGCATCATGAGCTCAAGGACACATTTCATTTTTGAAGAAAAACCTCACAATTTTTATGGCAGTAGTGCTTCCACTATTTACTGTGGGGATAGAAGAAGCTGATGTTTCAGGAAAAATTCAAATAAATAAAATCAAGATAGCTCCTAGAACAAGTAGCAGTTTAGCATGCATATCCAATCAATGCAGATTTGTTTTTAGTTAATTTATTTGTAACAGAGTTAGCGTTGGAAAGAATACATGTTTATAATGTTTTTTTTTTCCTAAGCTCAGTTTTATTAGCTATTTCCCAGAAGAGAAGCAATTCACTCAAAATGCATCAGGAACTCTGGAATTGCTCTAATAAATTTTGTAAGCTCAAAAGAGCCCAGTGTTCACTTTGATAAGGCTTAACAAAATTTCAGTTATATTTATTTTAGTTTTTCTGAAATTACCTTAATACCAGAAGTACCCAATGCAGAATAATCCTTGCCATTCACTCTGCTAACACAAAAAGTTCACAAGTTTATTTTCCCTCATTACCATGAGTCAGAATTTTTCATTGGCCAAAGTTTAAACTGAGACGACATTCACATTCTGAAATAGAATTATAATTATAGCATGAATAATTTGACTATCAGTTGTTAACATTCTCCATATATCAAACTGCATCTCTTTATATCTTTTCCATCTTCTAATCTAAGTCTTTTCTTCTCAGCAACTGAAGTGATCTCCCCCTCCCACCAAAAAGCTCCAATTTAAATTTCTTGCAGACTCCCCACTGCCTGGTGAGAACTTATTTATTTGATCCTGTAATCAGGTTACCTATTCCGCTTATTTACCTTTACACTCTGTTTCTTCTGTTTTGCCTCCAGCTAATTACAAGCCCTAAACATCCAGATTCCTAGCAACCAGGTTGTCTTAGCTTCCCATGGCAAATCTTGACCTGTTTCTGCCATTTTTTTCTCATTTCCCCAACTTCAGTTGCATCCCTCTGGATTGCCCTTGATTTGTTGGACATGCTTTAGCAGTCTAGTTTGGATATAATATTAAACTACAAAGATTGAATTTATCAAACCAAATCAAAATGTGAAGATCTGCTTACAAATCACATGCCGGTATAAAGTATGATTTGTGGCTTAGTGTGAAATACAGTATGAACCCAGCCTTCAAAGATTTGTGGCTAAAACAAGTATGGTTTTATGTAACTGTATGTGTGGACCCAGCCAATGAATTAGTATAATAATGGGTCAAGGAGAGGATGGTCAAAAAAGTCAAGAGAGAATTCTGTGTGGTCATAAAAATCAAGATGGCAACTGACGGTGCAATTGATCCTGCTATTGTAACTACCATCTGGACTTTTTTTGACCATTCTCTGCAGACACCCCTGCTCCAGGGCACTCTTCAGGAAGATGTCATATAAGAATTCTTGAGCTTATAGGAGTTGTCATTCGTTTACAATTAAGCAACATTCAACTTATTCCTCACGGAAATCTGAACCACCACATGAAGTTTACATTTTAGAGACCATTGGAGTTAATCAAACATGACAGTCTACTATGGTTCACTAAGATTGTAAAATTAGAATAGCTACATGCCCATCTATTTCTTTGGTTTTTGCGTTAGCCAAATTAAATGATAGTGAAAACAAACTGTGGTTTAATTAAAAAATATGAACGCCATCTCTTTCCATGCACACAGATACAATGAAAACATTCTCACTGAGCTTCTGCTCATGAATTGACAATCAACTTACAAAAGTTTATATTTCCTGATCCCAAGAATGATGGGCAGTGCAATAAGATCAATACCACTAAACCAGAATGCTACAATATTGACTTTTCAAATTGATAATATATTGAAGATAATATATTAAAGATAATATATTGTAGGCACAAGGGACAGATGGCCTCAGCTGCCCTGCACACTAATGAAAGTACATAAAGAGTTTATCTACAGAAGCACAATTATTTTTAAAGCACTATCTGAATAGGAAATACAGGTGTCATGGTAATTCATTTATTCTGTTACACTAATGTGCAATATTGTGTCTCATTTTTCATCAGGACAACTTGCACAGGGTTCCCATCAAGACATCCTGAGATCTGCTTTAGTTTTTATGAGATCACTGTATCATACTGTAGGTTTTCTAACCTTACATTGCTGAATTATCATCCAGGCTTATGTTCACATACCAGAAAAACAGAGAATGTCTCAAAGGGCTATGTTTTTTTTTCTTCACTTCTATAATCATCCAGCCACACTTTTGAAAATTCCTGTCAAAGTTATTGCTAAAGCATTTCAAAATTGACAAAGGGGTTTCCAAAGTATACTGGACTTCTAAATATTACTATTTATGCATAGTCTATCAGATACGTTTGACTAAATTATGGTTTGTTGTACAGCCAGATGTTTAGACTGAATTTGGCATTTTTATCGATATGTCAAGTACTTCCCAAGGACCTGGGATAGGCAGATGTTGTTTGTTTGTTTGTTTGTTATGTTAAAGATATTGTTGCAAGATGTAAGCTGTACAACTTTTGACCCCACTACTCACAAGATGTAGAGGAATGAGGAGGTAATATTGACAAAAATTTGCAGAAACTGTTAAAAGAAAATAAGAGACAACTCAGTCTTGGGGAACGGAGGACATGAAAAATAAATTTAGAATAACCCTGCCTTGATTCTCTTTGGCTTAAAAGAGGACAGCTATCTACCCTACAATAATAATTTAGTATTCTTTGAATCCTTTTGCCAAGGAAATCCACATGATGTGACTAATTTAAATATTAAATGTTGCAATGTTGGCACCTATCTTGATTTGCTTTTATAGTATACCTTGCAGACACCCCTGCCTTGCGTTGTCTGCTTCCTGATCTGCATATTTCAATGGGTTAATACAACAGGAAGTATATCTGTCCAAAGTGATTATATAGAAAGTAAGAAAGATGACCTCCACAGAGATGAGCCATATTCGTTATCAAAATGCTGGGCAGAAAAAATGGCTGAAGCCCAAAGCAAGAAGAAGACATATGCAAACAATTCAGGCAGACACTTCCCTAATTCACATAAGTTGGAGGAAAGTAAAGTGCAACCAGACTTTGAAGTTTATGTTTCCATAGTCAATATTAAAGTTATTCTTTGCCTTCTTGTAATGTCTTTTTTTGGTCTATATAGTGGGACTCATAACAGCTATCTATGGAACTCAGTTGAGGAACCTGGATGAAATGTTGCTAAGTAAGTGAAGGGATGTGTAATAGGTTGTCCCCCACCTCCCTCCTACCAATCTTGCTTAAAATAAAGTCAACCGAAAATGAAAAGAGAGCATGGCATAAAAATGGACTGGTACTCCAGCTCTGCAGGAAGTTGTGAATAATTGCATACTGATTTGTATCTAAATTTATCTGGCTAATGAACACTTTTGTGGATAAATAAGGCAACTAAGGTCTTTGCTGTCCTGACTCACTGTCACATGCTCATTCTATCCCATGACATCTGATAAAGTTATACCATGTCAAATGCCACATTGAAATCACAGGTTTGAAGATTCCCTCATTTTTGTATTAGCATCCATTCCATTATTATTTATAAATAGACGAACTGGTTTTTTTTAAAAAAAAAAATCAATTCAGTTTCCCATCCCTAACTTTTCCGATGTAGGCTTCAATCTAGCCCCAACACACATAGGTAAAAGTAAAAATATCTGTCAGTAGATTGGTATTTCACACATTTTGCATCTACAGTTTCTAACAGTTAGAACATATAGACTTAATTGATACAACTTCCCTCGTTCTATACTCATGGTTTGTCATATAAACTAGAATTACTTTGATGTAGACATTGCATTATCTATTGTCTAATCATCTTACCAAATAGCTGGTTGACAATTATAGTTTGATTGTTCTTCCAATTATAACCTATTTTCATCTAGTCCTGAAATTCAAGAAGCTCTTAGACCAGGACTGCACACCATGCTAAATAAGAATTAAATGGCTAAACTACAATTGGCTTGGTTCATACACTTCATTAAACCCTAAACCATTGTTACTGTTCTAAGAAACTGGGCTCAATTATTATTCATTAAATGTATATGCCACTTGACTCCCAGCAACTCTAGGCAATTTATAAATTATTTTTAAAAAAACAAGACAATGAAAAGAAGATAGAAAACAAAAAAGTTAGAGATCAACCAACATGCTAGGCTCAATCTTAGGGCAATATATGGTTCCAGTCAGCAAGTATCCACATGAGATCTATTCAAGTTTCCTAGAACCTCACCATTTCCAGGGATGGTCAAGTAACAAGAGTTTATAAAGTTGAGTGCAGGCTTATGTCAGGGGTAGACATCCTTT
>NW_024096735.1:0-47399 GCF_016545835.1 Crotalus tigris
TGTAAGGACCCACCCCACTTTGCATCTTAAGAAGACAGAACTCTTGGAATAATTCTTCCAACAGTAATCCTTTATTAAGAGAAGTGGTTGCAGGCATGCTAGACAGGACTTGGGGTTCAAGCTCTCCCATTCAAGGTTTTAAGGGGTTCCCCAGTAGTCCCACCCAATCAACCCCCCTTCCATTGATAGTTTCAAGTATCACAATTCCATCCCCTTTCTTCTTCCGTCTGGATGGAGACTTCAGATAACTACATGAAAGGCAATTACTCTTCTTTGATATGTTAACGCTTAGAGGCCACAATAAACACACATTCAGTCCTTTGAAGTGTTCTGAAGGAAGTGAGGGCCATAAAGCCCCTTTGCTCTCCCCCTTTTCTCCCTCTTATGGCAGAATCCAGAGAAGGCAGAATTGGGAGTTTCTATGTTTGATAATTAAAGATGAAATATAAGTGGATTCTGACATCCGGCCCCTCTTAACAATAAGAGAGATCCACCTGAAAGAAAACACAAGTAAAGAATTTAGTTAGGCTTGTTAGGATACTCTGTGTGAAACTTCTTCAATAGCTTCGGAGCTCTGACGTGACGTTTATGGACCCACTCATTTTGTGAGGCAGGGAGGTGTTTCCATGCAACTAGGTACTGAGTTGTTCCATGATATCTCCTAGAGTCAAGGATCTCTTTTATTTCGAAGTGTTGTTCCCCCTCCACCATGATTGGAGGTGGTGGGGGGGGGATTTTGGGCCGTAGAGGTGACTGATGCTCTCTTTTCAGCAAGCTGCAATGAAAAACTGGGTGTATTTGCCTGAGGTTTTTTGGTAATTCTAATTCTACTGTTACTGGATTTATGATCCTTTTAATTGGAAAAGGTCCTATATATTTTGGTCCAAGTTTTTTACAGGGCTGTAGGGACTTTAGGTATTTGGTAGATAAGTACACCATTTCTCCTATAATGAATGGTGTAGGCTCAACCCTTTTTTTATCGGCTTGTGCTTTGTATGCCCGCCTAGCTTCATCTAGTGATTTTCTGACTATGGGCCAGGTGTTTTGTAGGTTTTCCATCCATTCTTTCAGTGAAGGGATCGTTGGTTCTTTTGGGGTTAACTCTGGCATAGGGTTGAAACTTTGGCCGTTGGCTATTTGAAAAGGAGTGTAGCCGGTGCTGGAGTGGACTGCATTATTGTAGGCAACTTCTGCAAAAGGAAGTAAGTCCGTCCAATCACTCTGTTGGAAATTTAAAAAACAACTCAAATATTGCTCAAGTACCGACTGGCAGCGTTCCGCTTGTCCATCTCCTTGAGGGTGGTGGCTAGATGTCAATCCCTGAGTGGTCCCTAAGAGGGATAAAATTTCCTTCCAAAATGCAGACGTAAATTGCACTCCCCTATCAGAGATGATGCGTTGGGGTGCCCCGTGCAATCTGTAAATGTGCTGGATAAAAAGTTTTGCTAAGGCCTTTGCAGTGGGAATTTTTTTGCAAGGGATAAAGTGCACCTGTTTGGAAAATAGGTCCGTGACTGTCCAGATAACAGTATTCCCATTGCTTTCAGGCAATTCCACTATAAAATCCATGGCTATTTCCCTCCAGGGGGCTGAGGGACTTGCCACTGGTTGTAACAGCCCTGGCGATTTTCCTTGCAACCTCTTTGCTGATGCACAGGTTGGGCAGCTGGCAACATAACTTTCTATGTCCTTTTTTATTGATGGCCACCAAAATTGCCGTTTAATTTACGGTGTAAGTTTTTTACAAGATCCAAAATGCCGATGCTGGATGTTTGTTCATGGCCAAGTTGTCATGAAAGTTTAGTCTTTGCTTTGTTGGTATATATTAACTTTTGTTCCCCTAGAACCCAAGGCAATGCCGTCTCTCATTGTGCCACAACATGTTTGTTTTTTCTGGAACCATCATCTTTTTACAACTTTTTCTGAATTCAATCCCCAGTTTGGCTGTCCAGTTGTGGTTTTATTTTGGCTTGGTCTTGTGGTTACTGTCGCTGCCAGTTGTGACTCTGCCATTCTTTGTCTAGATCTGTGGTTCGTGCGCTGTTATATTGGGGCATGCGAGATAATGCATGTGCCAGGAAGTTCTTTCTTCCTGGTAAATGTTTGAGCTTAAATTGGAACTGGTGAAAATGCTGGGACCAGCGGGCTTGTTTGGGATTGAGTTTCCTGGATGTTTTTAGGGCTTCCAAATTTTTGTGATCAGTCCACACCTGGAAGGGGATTTTGTTGCCTTCCAGGAACTGTCGCCACGTGAGTCATGCCCAACGTCCCCTACGCCTTCCTTTTTCGTCTTCTCACCATTACTGGCCCGCGCTGTTTCTTTTTCCCCCGTGGAGTGTTATTAGATTTATATTCACAGGGTTGCAATACTGCATCAATCATTTTCCTTGTAATAGCACCGACCCCCACGTGCCGACCAATCACTTGCATCTGCCCTGTAATTATGAAGGGCTTGTCCATATCTGGGTGCCTTAGTACTGGTTCGTCAGAAAAAAGTCTCTTTAGTCTCTCAAACGCTGCTTGGCACTCCATTGTCCATGTTAGTGGCTGGCTAGGTTTTACTGAGGATGTTCCCTTCGTTTTTAGTAAGTTGGTGAGGGGCAAGGCTATCTGTGCAAATGAGGGGATGAATTGGCGGTAAAAATTTGCAAAGCCCAGGAAACTTTGTAGTTGCTTTCTTGTGCGGGGTGGTGCCCAATTTAGTACTGCTTTGACCTTCTCTGGGTCCATTTCAATGCCCTGTGGGGATATGCGATAGCCTAGGTAGTCTATCCTTTCCTGGTGGAATTCGCATTTTGAGAGTTTGGCATATAGGTGAGCGGCTCGCAGCTTCTTTAAAACCGCTCTGACAAGTTTGACGTGTTCTTCTTTTGTTTCAGTAAAGATAAGAATGTCGTCCAAGTAAACAAGGACCCCCTTAAACAGGTGCTCCCTTAGAACGTCATTGATTAATTGCATAAAGACTGCAGGGCCCCCTTGTAATCCAAATGGCAAGACTTTGAATTGATAGCACCCCATGGGGCAGTTAAATGCAGTCTTCCATTCGTCCCCTTCCTTGATTCTCACGCGATAGTAAGCTTCCCTTAAGTCTAGTTTAGAAAAAAATTTTCCCTTTCGATAGGTGTGACAGCATGTCTTTCATGAGGGGCAGCGGGTATAGGTTGCTTTCACTGATTGTTTTCAGGGCCCTATAATCCACGCATAAACGTAAAGAGCCATCCTTCTTCTCTCTAAAAAGGACCGGGGCAGCCACTTTAGGCTTGGCTGGCTCAATGAAACCTCTCTCTAGGTTTTTTTTTTATAAATCTTTCCATTTCCTCCTTCTCCTTTGGGCTCATGGAGTATAATCTGGGCTTCGGGAGTTTTGCCCCAGGCTTGAATTCAATGGTACAGTCTGTGGGTCGGTGGGGGGGGGAGCTCATTCGCCCTCTCCTCACTGAAGACTTCAGCAAGGTCCCTATATTCCTCTGGTATTTCTGTTAATCTTTTTTTCTCTCCTATGGATGCTTTTTCTATTCTTGATTCTGGTAGCCTCCCTTGGGGTTTTAAGTCCATAGGGTCCCCCTTCGGGAATTTGATTTCTGTCGTCCTCCAATTTACCCAGGGGTTCCATTTTTTCAACCATTCCATCCCTAGAATCATTGGGCATTCCATACCTGGGGTCACCACAAACGTTAGTCCTCTTCATGTTTGCCCAGGGAGAGGTGTATTGGTAGAGTGGCTAGGGTAGCTGGCACCCCCCCTGCTATGGATCCATCTAACTGGCCAAATGAGATTGGTTGTTCCAGTCTCCTGGATGGGATGCCAGATTCCCCACTAGTGTTGGGCTAATGAGGCAGCAGGTGCAGCCAGAGTCTATTAAGGCTTTCACCTTCACAGCTTCGGGCATGGGGGGGATTAATATAGTCACTGTTTTGAAGGTGGGTGTGATGCATCCACTTACCAGAGGTTCGCCCTCCGAGCTGTCATCTGAGGCATCCACCGGCCCTGTGGTGTAGGCTGGAGTTCTTTCCCCTTGGTGAGCAGAGGTGGGGGGTTCTGCAATTTCCATCATTCTCATGGCCGTTTCTTTTGGCTTAGCTGAAGACTTTCCGGATTTGTTGATTGGGGATCTGTCTGGGTTGTGCTGGGGGGCCTTTGAGCGGCATTCTACAGCTCGATGCCCTTCTCTTCCGCACTTGAAACACCCCATTTGTTACTTGGCTGTAGCCGATGATTTCACCGGTTCATGTGTCAGCTCAGGCGGGGGGCGGCTCCGTTGTTTTCCTCGGCGGTGCCTCTTCAATATGTCGATCTCTGCTTCCTCTGCCAAGACGTACCATTCCTCAAGTCGGTGTGGGTCCCCTCGGGGCAGGCAAGCGTCATATAGATCATAGTTGAGTCCGTCTTTGAAATGGCTAAGGAGGATGTCTTCTGGCCAATTCAGTTTGCTGGCAAGGCCCGGAATTCTTGTGTATACTCGCCACTGGGCGTTTGCCTTGCCTCATCGTTGTTATTCTTTCACGGGCTTTGCGATCAGCCATGGGGTCTTCAAATCGTCTTCTCAAAGAGGACATGAAACGGTTGAAGTTACTGAGTCCTGGGGCATTGGAGTCATGCAAGTTCACCACCCAATCTGCAGCCGGTCCATCCAGGGCAGATTGCACGATCCGGATGCGGGCTTTGTCGCTGGGAATGTCCTGCCCATATTCCTCCATGTAGCTGAGGACTTGGGTTAGGAAAAACCCCAAGCGTGTTGGCTCCCCTTTGAATTTCACCTCCAATGGTGGACGTCTTGGAATGGATCGGTGCCTCCGTTGTGGGTGGTAGTGTCTTCCGTCCAGATTGCCATCTGTGGTCCGGTAGGGGGTGGGGGCTCCTGGATCAGTAGATGTCCCTGGGGTTGCAGGTTCCACATCCCCCTCGGTGTCTCTCCCTTTGCGGCTCCAGGAGCTGGGGCGGCCGTAGGGCTCAGGATTCTCCTCTCCTAGGGAGCTGAGAGTTCTCTTCATCAGGTCAATAGCTTTCTCTAGGATCCAGTCTGAGTACGGTGCCCAGCTTCCTCCCTCTTCACTTGCATGCAGGGATTTCTCCATCTCCTGCTTCCATTCTGGTTGCTTGGTCCCCCGTCTCAGGGTCACCTTTCTTGATTCCTTTCCCCACTCACTTTTCTTTCCAACGCCCATCGACCAGCGAGGCTTGTGGTCCTGTGTCTCCACCACTTCTTCTCCTGAGGAATCTGGCCTCTCGGATCCCAACATCTGGCAAGGTTCCAACTGGGTCAGCGGCTCTCTTTCCAGGGAGTTTTCCCCCTCTCTTGCTCCATTGTCTGACATGGTAAATTTTTGCAAAATCCCCCGGCAAGGGTCTCCCTTCCAGGTGGATTAATTTTGCAAGTCCTGTCTAATGTAAGGACCCACCCCACTTTGCATCTTAAGAAGACAGAACTCTTGGAATAATTCTTCCAACAGGAATCCTTTATTAAGAAGAAGTGGTTGCAGGCGTGCTAGACAGGACTTGGGGTCCAAGCTCTCCCATTCAAGGTTTTAAGGGGTTCCCCAGTAGTCCCACCCAATCACCCCCCCTTCCAGTGATAGTTTCAGGCATCACAAATCCACCCCTTTACTCCTTTCTTCCGTCTGGATGGAGACTTCAGATAAACTACATGAAAGGTAAATAGCCCCCTTTGTTATGGTAAGGTTCAAACTCTTTGAGGTTGCAATAAACACATTCAGCTCCTTAGAAGTATACTGAAGGAAGTGAGGGCCATAAAGCCCCTTTGTTCTCCCCCTTCTCTCCCTCTTATGGCAGAATCCAGAGAAGGCAGAGTTGGGATTTTCTATGTTTGATAATTAAAGATGAAATATAATTGGATTCTGACAACGTCCAAATTTTGATTATGTCCCCATGGGCATGCTGCAACAGTCCTAAGCGTGAAAACCCTAAGTCAGTGCCATTGCAAATTTGAACCGTCCCTAAACAAACTGTTATAAGTCGAGGACTGTATTTATTTATCAAATTTGTTTGATAAAAAACGGGTTTTTTGCCTGCTTCACCCACCCTTCACGGAAAGAGAAGCGCAGCCTTGGAGCTAACAAAAGCCCCGATAAATGAATTTCATTTGCAGCCAAATCTAATCCAACGATAAGCAAAAACTTCATTGTGAGCCGAGAGAGTTAGGTATGAAAAGCTCATTGTCTGAAGCTCTGCAGAACGCCGTGTCGAACATCCTTGCGACAACAGCGGGAACAAAGATCTCCCACTGGCTGGCGAGCCTGCAGAGTTATCTCGGTGGGGGTCTGCCTGGAAGAGAGCCCGAAATTAAAAGCATCTGTAATTTTCTGACAGAGTCCCCCAGCCCCACCCAGCTTCTTCCAAAGAGGAGGGGGAGGAGGGAGGAGGAGGGAGAGGAGGGGTCCTTGAGGCTCCCTGAGCTGGGTGATTTTCTTGCAGATGTTTCGTGACCCAACTAGGGAACATCAATGCTAGAAGGGAGAGTTTGCAGAGGTGCGGGGGGGGAGGAGAAGGAGGAACAGAAAGAGGAAGAGAAAGAGTGGGGGGTCCTTGGTCCTCTCTGAGCTGGGTAGTTTTCTTGCAGACATTTCATGACCCAACTAGGGAACATCATCAGTGCTAGAAGGGAGGAGAAGGAAGGAGGAAGAAGGAGAGTGGGGCAGGAGGATGAAGGCTGTGGGGGTCCTGGGTGCTCTATGAGCTGGGTGGTTTTCTTGCAGACATTTCATGACCCAACTAGGGAACATCATCAGTGCTAGAAGGGAGGAGGAGGAAGGAGGAAGAAGGAGAGTGGGGCAGGAGGATGAAGGCTGTGGGGGTCCTGGGTGCTCTCTGAGCTGGGTGGTTTTCTTGCAGACATTTCATGACCCAACTAGGGAACATCATCAGTGCTAGAAGGGAGGGGGAGGAAGGAGGAAGAGGGAGGGTGGGGGAGGAGGATGAAGGCTGTGGGGGTCCTGGGTGCTCTCTGAGCTGGGTGGTTTCTTGCAGAAGTTTCATGACCCAACTAGAGAACATCATCAATGCTAGAGGGGATGGGGGTTTGCAGAGGTGGGGGGAGGAGGGGAGAGAGGGAGGAAGAGGAGGAGGAAGATAAAGAGTGTGGGGTCCCTGGTCCTCTATGAGCTGGGTGGTTTTCTTGCAGACATTTCATGACCCAACTAGGGAACATCATCAGTGCTAGAAGGGAGGAGAAGGAAGGAGGAAGAAGGAGAGTGGGGCAGGAGGAGGAAGGCTGTGGGGGTCCTGGGTGCTCTCTGAGCTGGGTGTTTTCTTGCAGAAGTTTCATGACCCAACTAGGGAACATCATCAATGCTAGAAGGGAGGGGGGTTTGCAGAGGTGGGGGGAGGAGGGGAGAGGGGGAGGAAGAAGAGGAGGAAGATAAAGAGGGTGGGGTCCCTGGTCGTCTCTGAGCTTGGCGGTTTTCTTGCAGATGTTTCTTGACCCAGCGTCATAACCAGTGGAACTGCCTGCCTTCAGAAATCGTGGACACTCCATCACTGGAGGTTTTAAGAAGAGGTAGCCGTGTTAGGCAGTCACTTGTCTGAAATTGTCCAGTAGAGCGCTGGAGTTGAAGTCCACAAGTCTTAAAGTGGCCAAGGCTGGAGGCCCCTGACCTATGCCACCCAAGGGACCCCCAACACCATCCGCGCAGCTGCGTTCTGCAGCCAACAGTGGCTTCCGAACAGTCTTCAAGGGTAGCCCCCTATACAAGGCATTGCAATGCAGGTAGTCCTCAGCTTACAACTGGGCCCAAAATTTGGTTGTTAAGTGGGTTTTGCCTCATTTTATGACCTTTCTTGTCACAGTTCTTAAGTGAATCACTGCCATTGTTAAGTTAGTAACCCGGTCGTTAAGTGGATCTGGCTTCCCCATTGACTTTGCTTGTCCGAAGGTTGCAAAAGGAGATCCCGGGCGCTGCAACCGTCGTAAATGCGAGCCAGTTGCCACCCGTCTGAATTTTGATCCAGTGAGCCTCGCTCGTAAGTGCGAAAAACAGTCCTAAGTATAATAATAATAATAATAATAATAATAATAATGATGATGATGATGATGATGATGATGATGATGATGGAAGTAGTAGTAATAGTAGTAGTAATAGTAATAATAATAGTAATAAAAGTTGGAAGGGACCTTGGAGGTTATCTGTCCACCTGAAGGACAAGAAGCAACGGATGAAAACTAATCAAGGAGAGAAGCAACCTAGAACTAAGGAGAAACTTCCTGAAAGTGAGAACAATATACCAGTGGAACCACCTGCCTCCAGAAGCGGTGAAGGCTCCAACACTGGAAGTTTTTAAGAAGAGACTGGACAGCCATTTGTCTGAAATGGTATAGGGTTTCCTGCCTGAGCAAGGGGTTGGACTAGATGACCTCCAAGGTCCCTTCCAACTTTATTATTATTATTATTATTATTATTATTATTATTATTATTATTATTATTACTACTATTATTATTATCCCCTGCTCAAGCAGGAAACCCTATATCACAAATGGCTGTCCAGTCTCTTCTTAAAAACTAAATCCCTTTTTTTTCAGTGCCGTTGTAACTCCGAACGGTCACTAAACGAGGTGTACAATGAGGGGCTGGGGGGGAACTTGATCTTGGAAGCTGCCGTCCAAAGGTGCTTCTCCCACTCTGGATGGAGGGAAAGGAACTTCGAACCGCGGCTCAAGACGTCTTAACCGATGTTCATCTTGTGGCAATTATTTCCCTTGAAGCCCAATCATGTTCTAAACACGGTTTATGGAGGGGGGGGGAGAAGCCCAGCTTAATGAAACTGCATGAAATGCAAATAGCTCGACATAAATTAGATTTCAATAAAGGAGAATTATTATTTTTTTTTAAAAAAAAGAAAAGCAATTGGTACAGCTTGAGCGAACGTTTACTAAAGAGGGGAGAATGAAGGGGGGGGCGCAAAGGGTAGCTGAAATCCAGAGAGAGTCCTTGTTGCAAAGCAGGACCCCATTTCTGCCCACCCCATCAGCCCCAGTCACCCCTTGGAGGGCTTGGGGTCAGTCCTTGCCCCTCTCTCTGCCCAAGAGCGAGTGGGGTGCGGTGGGGAAGCGCTGGCTGAAGAGATTTGGGGATCTCCTGGGGCAGGGGTAGGCAACCTTGGCTCTTTTATGACTTGCGGACTTCAATTCCCAGAATTCCTGAGCCAGCATGGGGGAACTTTGGCCCCTTCATGACTAGTGGACTTCAACTCCCAGAATTCCTGAGCCAGCAGGGGGGAACTTTGGCCCCTTCATGACTCTTGGACTTCAACTCCCAGAATTCCTGAGCCAGCATGGGGGAACTATGGCCCCTTCATGACTCATGGACTTCAACTCCCAGAATTCCTGAGCCAGCATGGGGGAACTATGGCCCCTTCATGACTCTTGGACTTCAACTCCCAGAATTCCTGAGCCAGTGTGAGGGAACTATGGCCCCCTCATGACTCGTGGACTTCAACTCCCAGAATTCCTGAGCCAGCATGGGGGAACTATGGCCCCTTCATGACTCATGGACTTCAACTCCCAGAATTCCTGAGCCAGCAGGGGGGAACAATGGCCCCCTCATGACTCGTGGACTTCAACTCCCAGAATTCCTGAGCCAGCATGGGGGAACTATGGCCCCCTCATGACTCGTGGACTTCAACTCCCAGAATTCCTCAGCCAGCCTGGCTCAGCTTGGAAACCTCTTCCTTTCCCCTCAGCATGGCTGGCTCAGGAATTCTGGGAGTTGAAGTCCACCAGTCATAAAAGAGCCAAAGTTGCCTACCCCTGTCCTGGGGGCTTTGAACCGGCCGCTCCTTCCCTCCCTCCCAGCCACCCACACCTCTCAGGTGAGTCCTTCAGTGCTAAGGTAGGATCTGCATCCAGCGGACAAAGGAACGACAGGCAGACCTCGGCTTATGACCGTGTATTTAGTGACCGTTCGACGCTACAAGAGCCCCGTAAAAGATTGAGTTATGACCGGTTCACGACCCTCACAGCGTCCCCACACAGTCACGGTCTTTCTCCTCCTCCTCCTCCTCCTCCTCCTCCTCCTCCTCCTCCTCCTCCTCCTCCTCCTCCTTATTATTATTATTATTATTATTATTATTTATGACTGCCATCGATTCCAGAATTTTCCATTGCTAATAGCAAGGGGTTTGTTAAGTGGGATGCACCCATTTTTTCTCCATGGTTGTTAAGTGAATCACACAATCGTTAAGTGAATCTGGCCTTGCCTGTTGACTTTGCTTGTCTGAAGCCAGCTGGGCGGGTCACATCTAATGGCCAAGTGACCCCAGGATGCTGCAGCCATCCTAAATGCGTACCAGCTACAAGTGCCTAAATTTTGCCCTTGTGACTCTGGGGATGGTGTGACGGTTATAAGTGTGAGGACCAGTCGCAAGACCCCTGCCAGCAGTGACAGACTCTTTCCTACTGAGCAACCCCAGAATCCCAAGGTCACAGGATTGGAACTCAAGACGAGAGGCCCAAAAGGCAACCCCCATGGCCCCAGCTACGGGCAGGACAGGAGACCACCGGGAGATGCTGCTTTTCCGGCTGGCCACAGTGTTGCGTGGGAGGACGGCCAGTGGACGGGCCTCTTCGCCACCCCCACCCCCACCCCAGACCCATTTCCTCAGAAGGCGGAACTGCCCGCGGCCCCGAATCTCTCCGTGCCCAGCAGCCAGGCGCAGTGGGCGAGTGGCAGGCAGGGGGTCCTCTGGTCCCCCCCAAAGATGGACGGGCATGGAGGAGGACGTGGAGCCAAAGCCAAAGCTCAGAGCCGGCCGGGTGGGTGCCAGGACCCTTGCTGGGTGGCTGCCTGGCGAAGTCTGCGTTCCCCCCTCCAGCACCACGGCCAGCTCCGGGTCGGAGTAGTGCCTGGGGAAGGAGGGGGAGGCGGTGGGAGGCTATTCTCTCCCTTCCCCCCCCCCCCAGAGCTGGCCATGGTGCTGGGAGGCAAAGTGGAGCATCCTTCGCCATTAGGATCCTTCCCCCCCCCACAGGAGGGCCGGTTGCCCCCTCCAGCCCCTCCAGCCCCTGGGTTTAGAGTGGGTTTGCCATGGTTACCGGCAATCTGGAGAGCCCCTCCCTTTCCTTCCTCTTTTCTTCCCTTCCCTCCCTCCCTCCCCTCCCTTCTCTTCTCCCTTCCTCCTTTCCTTCCTTCCTTCCTTCCTTCCTTCCTTCCTTTTCTCTTCTCTCCCTTTTTCCTTTCGTTTCCTCACTCCCTCCTTTTTTCTTTCTTTCTTTCTTTCCTTCCTTCCTTCCTTCCTTCCCTTTTTTCCTTCTTTTTTTCCTTCCTTCCTTTCTTTCTCTCTCCCTTCCTTCCCTTCTTTCTTTCCCTCTTCTTCCTTCCCTCCCTCCCTTCTTCCCACCTTGCTTCTTTCTTTTTTTCTTTCTCTTTCTTTCTTTTCTTTCTTTCTTTTTTCTTTCTTTTTTCTTTCTTTCTTTCTTTTCTTCTTTCTTTTTCTTTTCTTCTTTCTTTTTCTTTTCTTCTTTCTTTTTCTTTTCTTCCTTCCTTTTTTCCTTCCTTCCTTTCTTCCTCTATCCCTTCCTTCCCTTCTTTCTTTTCCTCCTTGCTTCCCTCCCTCCCTTCTTCCCACTTTGCTTCTTTCTTTTTTTCTTTCTTTCTTTCTTTCTTTCTTTCTTTCTTTCTTCTTTCTTTTTTCTCTCTCTTTTCTTTCTCTTTTCTTTCTTTCTTTCTTTCTTTTCTTCTTTCTTTCTCTCTCTCTTTCTGTTTCTTTCTTTCTCTCTCTCTCTCTCTCTCGCTCTCTGTTTCTTTCTTTCTCTCTTTCTTTCTTTCCTCCTCCCTCCCTTTCTTCCTTCCATATTTCAGGGGTCCTGGCCAGACAAGGGAAAAGCGATAAAAACTCATGCATTTTAACAGGCTCCTTTCTGGAGCTGTCCGCTCTGTGAAATAAAAGTTGGCAGGTCTAGTTGAGTTAATCAGGCTGGATAATAGAGGGAAAGAAAAGACTCTCGGAGCAAATTGAAGGAGGCGACAGAAGAGGCAGAAAACCGCCAGGCTGCAGGTCTCGAGGACCCCCGTCCACTGCAGAGAACCAGAAGGCTGGCCGGCCGGCCCCTCCTCTCCTGCCCCAGAGTCCCTGCTAGCCTGCTCCGGAGGGCCCCGTGCCTGCAGCTGTGGCCAGGAGGGTTCACTGTCTGCAGCCCCTGGAAGCTCTCCGTGGCTCTTCCAGGACCTTCTCTCCCTCTTGCCTCTGGTCTCTTCCTTCCCTCTCTCTCCTCCTCCCCACCCGCAGGTCTCCTTCCTTCCCTTCCCGTTCATATCCTTCCTTTGGGGGGAGAGCATTATGTGGGGATGGGGATGCCTCTACCCCCAGACCCCTGGCTTGGGAACAGGCCCCAGAGGAGCCCCTGTCCCAAGCAATCCTCCTTGTGGATCCTGGCCCTCTTCTTCCCCACCGAGACTTGGGATGGGGCCTTCTTGGCTCATCTCCATGCGCAAACGTCACTGTGCGAATCTGTGTGAAGAAGAAGAAGATTGAATAGGCTGAAAGAAGCAGGGAGGGAGAGGGAGGGAGGGAAGATAGAGTGGGAAGGATGGGAAGAAAGAAGGGAGGGAAGGAGCAAGAAAAGGAAGGTTAATTTTGAAGAGAAGGAAGGAAGGAAGGAAGGAAGGAAGGAAGGAAGGAAGGAAGGAAGGGAGGGAGGGA
Source organism: Crotalus tigris (assembly GCF_016545835.1). Lineage (NCBI taxonomy): Eukaryota > Metazoa > Chordata > Lepidosauria > Squamata > Viperidae > Crotalus > Crotalus tigris. Next base: position 12,652 of record NW_024096735.1, read on the forward strand.
GGGAGGGAGGGAGGGAGGGGGGGAGGGAGGGAGGGGGAGGGAGGAAGGAGTTGGTTAGGATTGGGAGGGAGGGAGGGCGGGAAGGAAGAAGGAAGAAAGGAAGGAAGGAGTGGGTTAGGATTGGGAAGGAAGGAAGGAAGGAAGGAAGGAAGGAAGGAAGGAAGGAAGGAAGGAAGGAAGGCCCTAAGCAAGCAACTTTCCCTTTCTGATCAACCCAACCTGTTCTGGCCATGATCCGGAGGGCCACTGTCCATCTTCTAGCCCCAGCCCCAATTTCTCATGCACTCCAAGGCTTCAGGCCGCATCTTCCAGGGACTCCTCCCGCTTGGGCGCCCTCCTGGCTATCCAGCTCAGCCTGGTCTTTGCAATCTGGAAGAGGAGCTTTTTGAAGACCTGCCCTGAGCAGCAGCAGCAGCAGCTCCCCCCTCCTTCTTTTTCCTTCTTTCCACCCTTCCTCCCTCTCTCCCTTCCTTCCCTATTTTCTTTCTTTCTTTTCTTCCCATCTTTCCTTTCTTTCTCTTTCCTTCCTTCCTTTCTTCCTCTCTCCCTTCCTTTCCTTCTTTCTTTGTCTCTTCTTCCTTCCCTCCCTACCTCCCTCCTTCCCTTCTTCCTTCCCACCTTCCTTCCCTCCCTCCCTCCCTCCTTCCTTCCTTCCTCTCTCCCTTCCTTTCTTTCCCTCTTCTTCCTTCCCTCCCTACCTCCCTCCCTTCTTCCCTTCTTCCTTCCCATCGTCCTTCCCTCCCTCCTTCCTTCCTCTCTTCCTTTCTCTCTCTCTCTCTCTCTCTCTCTCTCTCTCTCTCTCTCTCTGCCTGATTTATCCATGATAAAACCACAATAATGTCGGCAGATTTCCATCGGCAGCCGTAATGGACCTTGACTACATTTTACACTTACACACACACACACACACACACACCCCTACGCACACACACAGGGAGACATGGGCATACCTGCCTTTAATGCAGTCAAAGTCAAGTTTCCGGAGCATTTTGGCGGTTTTATGGCGGATAAATCAGGCGGCCCAGAAGGTACTGGAGGGGTCAGTGAGCGTCCCAGCCCAGTCCCGCTCCCTAATTGCGTCCTGAAGGGGGGAAATTACAGGAGGGTAAAATGCAAATTGCTATGGCAAATCTAGACAGCATACTAAAAAGCAGAGACATCACCCTGCCAACAAAAGTGCATATAGTCCAGGCCATGGTTTTCCCAGTTGCAATGTATGGCTGGGAAAGTTGGACCATAAGAAAGGCTGAGTGCCAAAGAATGGAGGCCTTTGAACTCTGGTGCTGGAGAAGACTCCTGTGAGTCCCTTGGACTGCAAGGCGATCCAACCGGTCAGTCCTAGAGGAGATCAACCCCAACTGCTCTTTAGAAGGCCGGATCCTGAAGTTGAAACTCAAGTCCTTTGGCCACCTGATGAGAAGGAAGGACTCCCTGGAGAAGGGCCTAATGCTGGGAAAGTTGGAGGGCAAGAGAAGAAGGGGACGACAGAGAAGGAGGGGGCTGGAGGGGCAGTTCTTCGCTTCCTGCCCCCCCCTACACCAGTACTTGAATTGCTAATAGAGGAAGGGTCCTCGTTAGGGAAGAGTTAAACAGCAGCCCTCTTACTGTGGACTGGCACTCGGCTGCTTCCATGGAGCAGAGGCCCTCATAAAAGCTTGGTGAGTAAAGAGCTGTGGATAATATTGGGGAGCATTAAAACCCCTTTTTCTGGGGGGGCTGTCGTAACACAGAAAGGCGTTTGAAAGAACACAGTTGCCAAAAGACTGGGGGGGGGTGGCACCTGGCTGCATGCAGTAGGTGGAAAGTGAACAACTCAGATGTTGCCAAGGTTATAATCCGATTCTGGGTTGTTGCTAACCCTACATTTTCCTACAGGCTTCCTTTCTTGAGGCTCGCCCTCACGGCTTCTGACCTGGTGGGAAATTGCTGCACTGCCCACTGGACGAAGAGCTGACAGCACCTCATCACCCTGGACACACACACACACACACACACACACACACACACACACACACCATTCAGAAGGGGACTATTCCAACTTCTATAAATCCCCATCTATTTGACAGCAGCTAATCATGTTTCTGGAATTTTATTTTCAGTGGGGTCCTTAGTACTCCCCCGCCTCCTCCAATCTTTTTCCCTTCAAGCACTGATGTTATCTAGTTGGGTGATGAAATGTCTGCAAGAAAACAAACAAGTTCAGAGAGCACCAAGGACCCCACATTCTTTTTCTTTCTTCCTCTTTCTCCTCCTCCTCCTCCTCCTCTCTGCAACCCCCCCTCCCTTCTAGCACTGATGATGTTCCCTGGTTGGGTCATGAAATGTGTGCAAATAAACCCCCCCACTCAGAGAGCATCAAGGACCCCATAATCCTCCTCTTCCTCCTCTCCACAAACTGCCCTCCCTTCTAGCATTGATGATGTTACCTAGTTGGGTCATGAAATGTCTGCTAGAAAACAATCAAGCTCAAAGACCACCAAGGACCCCACAGTCCTCCTCCTCCTCCTCCTCCAAACCTCACTCCATTCTACCACTAGTGATGTTCCCTAGTGGGCTCATGAAAAGTCTGCAACAAGGCAACCAAGTTCAGAGAGCACCAAGGACCCTGCAGTTATTGTCGTCGTCGTCGTCCTCCTCCTCCTCCTCCTCCTCCTCCTCCTCCTCCTCCTCCTCCTACTACTACTACTACTACTACTACTACTATTACTACTCTCCACAACCCTCTATCCCTTCTAGCACTGATGATGTTACTTAGTTTGGTAATGAAACATCTGCAAGAAAACCACCAAGTTCTGAGAGCACCAAAGATGCCACAGTCTTCCTCCCCACAAACCCCCCTCCCTTCTAGCATTGATGATGTTCCCTAGTTGGGTCATGAAATGTCTGCAAGAAAAGAGCCAAGCTCAGAGAGCACCCAGGACTCCACAGTCCTCCTCTTCCTCCTCCTCCTCCCTTCTAGCATTGATGATATTCCCTAGTTGGGTCATGAAATGTCTGCAAGAAAACCACCCAGCTCAGAGAGCACCCAGGACTCCACAGTCGTTGTCCTCCTCCTCCTCCTCCTCCTCCTCCTCCTCCTCCTCCTCCTCCCCCCTTGTAGCATTGATGATATTCCCTAGTTAGGTCATGAAATGTCAAAACCACCAAGCTCAGAGACCACCAAGGACCCCACGGTTCAACCCTGAGCTATGAATATTCTCTTCTGATGGAATCCTTTTTTTTTCCAGTTTCACCATTTAGCCTAATAACCCTGGAGCCTCCATCCCATTACTAATGGGGGGGGGTGTAGTTTAGCTTCTGGGATCAGCCAAGTTCCTTCTGGCACCCTCTCAGCTCTGTTATCTCTGAGGAGAAACTCTAGCTGAATTTCCCAACCCTGAAAAGATTTTCTCTGTGGATCTTGTGAAGACCCCAAAATCAGGATGCTGCTGGAGAGAACCAACGTGCAGATTTGCACAGTAATCTGAATTAATGATTGACGGTTAATAATGTGCCTGAATCTCTGGGAGAATTATAGATCAGTGCTCAGATAAAACGGCTTGTTTGTTTTTTAGGAGGATCCTGGCCAGATCTGAGAGGATGGTTCCAGCATGCTGATCAGCTTCACCGAATTAAGGGCTTCTCCAGAGCTACAGCTTGGCTTTTATAACAAGAAGGGGTTCAACAAGAACACTCAGTGCTGAGTGCTTAATATAAATAAGATATATATATAAACTAAAAATTACTGATAAGGATATTATATTGCACTATTAACTTGTTGATGTAAATGGTAAGAACGTAAATAGGTAAGACGTATATCTTGAACACCAGATTTCTTGAGGAAATGTGACAAAGGGAATTGGGGTCATTTATAATCTGGAAATGAAAAAGACTAAACATTACATTTAAATAACGGAAAATTCAAATTTGGAAAAAAGCCATTAGGTCATTGATTGTCTAAAAGATTGGGGTTAACCTAAATAATATATATATATATTATACTGTAAATGCCGGCATTAAGAGGGAAAGAGAGGAAATATTTACTGTATTACTTTGAAATTTGTATCAATGATATCTGTATGTAATTAGATTATTGTAACTCAGTTGCTACGTTGCTTTTCAATGATGTAGTTGTCATATTAGAAAACCAATACTATATATATGTTTTCTGAGGTTTTCGCGGGTGTTTGTATGTAGGTCTTTGGTTATTCGGGTTTTCTCCCGCATCAAATTGGAAGTTTCATGGCGACGTTTCGACGAAGTCCCATTCGTCATCTTCAGGCTGGTGTTTTTGGCTTCGTGCTTCTAGGGCAGCATCCTGGTGAAATCTGTCGAATTTCTGAGCTGACTCCTCGTTTGCCAGTGAAGCCATTTAATATCAGCAAAGTGCAGCCTCAAAGACGCTTTAAAACCTGCCGAGGCATAAAAGACGATGAACTGAGTGCAACTGTACAAGCAGCCCTTTTGCAGCTCACTGAGATGTGTGCAGTTTTCAAACTGGGGCTGGTGCACAAAAAGTAATTAAGCCTATTTATTCATCCATCACGAGCATCCAACAAAACAATCTGCATGCATAAATACACTTATTACTCAGCAGTAGCTTCTCCTGTGTGCCCAGAGATAGGGACAGCCAGCTTCACGAGTAAACAGGTGAAGGAGGGCAGCCAGAGTAGTGTTTTTGTGGCATTTTTCAATCAGAAAAAATGTCACCCAGAGTACATGCCACAGCCCTCCTCAAAAGGGACCCTAAGTTAATACAGATAGTCCTCTTGTTACAACAGTTTGTTTAGGGACCATTTGATCTCACAACGGCACTGAAAAAAAGTTTTTCACACTTGTGACCATTGCAGCATCCCCATGGTCAAAACAACCTGCCTCCAGAAGTTGTGGATGCTCCAGCACTGGAGGTTTTTAAGAAGAGACCGGACAGCCATTTGTCTGGCATGGTATAGGCTAGGGGTAGGCAACCTTGGCTCTTTTATGGCTCGTGGACTTCAACTCCCAGAATTCCTGAGGCAGCCATGCTGAGGGGAAAGGGAGAGGTTTCCAAGCTGAGCCAGGCTGGCTGAGGAATTCTGGGAGTTGAAGTCCACGAGTCATGAGGGGGCCATAGTTCCCCCATGCTGGCTGAGGAATTCTGGGAGTTGAAGTCCACGAGTCATGAGGGGGCCATAGTTCCTCCATGTTGTCTCAGGAATTCTGGGGGTTGAAGTCCACGAGTCATAAAAGAGCCAAGTTTGCCTACCTCTGGTATAGGGTTTCCTGCCTGACTGTGGGGTTGGACTAGATGACCTCCAAGGTCCCTTCCAACTCTATTATTATTATTAAGTTGTGGGTGCTTCCTCACTGGAGGCTTTTAAGAAGAGACTGGTCACTGGACAGTCTCTTGTCCGGAATAGTATAGGGCTTCCTGCCTGAGCAGGGGGTTGGACTAGATGGTCTCCAAGGTCCCTTCCAACTTTATTATTATTATTGTTCTTGTTGTTGTTATTTTATCATCATCATCATCATCATCATCATTATATTCAGATGCTTGGCAACTAACTCAGATTTATGACGGTCGCCATATCCCGAGGTCATGTATTCCCCTTTGGCGACCTTCTGATAAGCAGAGTCAATGGAGGGAGCCCAATCCACTTCACAACAATGTTGCCAACTAAACAACTGCAGGGGTTGGCTTAGCAGCTACGGCCAGAAAAGTTGTAAAACGGGACAAACCCGACTTAACAACCGTCAAGTCGCTTCACCCTGGAAACCTCCAGCTCAATTCGGCTCACAAGTTCCGGGACTACCTGGAACCGCCTCTGCGCAGCCCGGCGTTTCTCCTTCCAGAAATGGGGCTTTGATTTACGACTTGCCTGCCTTGATTTAAAATTCCACAAAGTGTGACGATCGGAATGAAAGATCCCAGCCAGGAGCCAGCCTGCCTGCGGGGAAATCACCGCCGAAACCATGGGAGATTTCCCAAAGGCGGCTTTTCAATTAAAGAGGAGCCGAATCCTCCTAATTCGGTGGGTTTGGTGGGATGCAGCTCACTGAACAGCCGTTACCAGCTCAGCAAATGTGCCCGGAATTTGCTCTTTTATCTGCTGGAGGCTTCTGAGCAGCTTCAGGGCCGCGAATGTGTGAAAGGTCTGGGCTGGGGGCCCTTGGTGGCTTCTCCTGCAGGCCCGGCGGGGGGCTCTCCTCAAAGGCCTGGCCCGCTTCGTGCCCTGTGCGCTTTTCTGTCTGCAGGATTGGCTCCTGCCCAGCCAGATTATGGACTTCAAACGTAAAAGGTAAAATATGAGGCTTGGAGGGGTCCTGGGAGATCTTCTAGTCCTACCTCCGCTCCAGCAGGAGACCCCACTATGGCATTCTGGAGAAAGGGCTACCAGGAAGGGCAAACGTCTGAAGGGAAGCTGTTCCACTGATTAATCATCAGGGAATTTCTCCTTATTTCCAGATTGGATCTCTCTTTAATGAGCTCCCTCCGATGACTTCTTGCCTTACCCGCAGATGCTCTGGAGAATAGAACAGAACAGAATAACAGAGCTGGAAGGGACCTTGGAGGTCATTTAGTCCAACCCCCTGCTCAGGCAGGAAACCCTATACCATTTTGGACAAAGGGCTGCCCAGTTTCTTCTTAAAAACTTCCAGTGTTGGAGCATTCGGATGAAAAGTAGTCAAGGAGAGAAGCAACCTGGAATTAAGGAGAAACTTCCTGGCAGTGAGAACAATTAACCAGTGGAACTTCTTGCCTCCAGAAGTTGCGGGGGGCTTCATCGCTGGAGGCTTGCAAGACTGGCACAGAGTCTCCTGCTTGAGCAGAGGGCTGACTAGAAGACTCCAAGGTCCCTTCCAATCCTCTTGTTCTGAATTCAGATTCTGCCCACCTGCCCGGTTTGGGGAGCGCCGGGAGCCGCTCCGGAGCTCCGTCTCTGCCCGGTTCCCGGCCGGGGATGCTCCGCTCCGGCTCCCGACGGGGCTGCGCGGACTCCCGGGCCTTGGCCCCTCCGCCCTGCTCTCAGATGAAGCAATGAAATTATTTTTCTACTTGAGCAGTTTTCAATTTAGATTAAGAAAAATCTGTGCTCCGTTGGCGGCGCGGCAGTAAATCACCAGCCGGCGAGGCGGCGCCCCTGACAGGCTGATCGCTTATCGGACGCGGCCCTTTCCTCGCCTTGACGGCTCCGGGAGTGACATTGAGCCAGGGCCACGCCGGCCCCGCCGCGGGGAAGGGAGGAGGGGGAGGCAGAAGAGGAGGGGGAGGAAGAAGGGGAGGGGAGGGAGAGTAAGGAGAAGAGGTGGAAGAAGGGGACGGGGAGGGGAGGGGGAGGAGGGGGAAAAAAGAGAGGAAGGAGAGGGGGAGGAAGAGGAGGAGGAGGGGAAGGGAGAGAAAGGAGAAGAAGAGGAGGGGGGAGGAAGAGAAAGAGGAAGGAGAGGAGGAGGAGGAAGAAGGGGAGGAGGGGTGGAGGGGGAGGAGGAGGGGGGAGGGAGAGGAAGAGAAAGAGGAGGAGGGGAAGGGAGAGGAAGGAGAAGAGGAGGAGGGGGGAGGAAGAGGAAGAGGAAGGAGAGGAGGAGGGAGAGAAGAAGGGGAGGAGGAGAGGAGAAGAGGAAGAGGAAGAGGAAGGAGAGGAGGAGGAAGGAGAGGAAGAAAGGGAGGAGGGGAGCAGGAAGAAGGGGGAGGAGGAGGGGAGGGAGAGGAAGAGGAAGGAGAGGAGGAAGGGGAGGAGGGGAGGAGGAGGAAGAGGAAGGAGAGGAGGAGGAAGAAGGAGAGGAGGAAGAAAGGGAGGAGGGGGAGAAGAAGGGGGAGGAGGAGAGGGAGGGAGAGGAAGAGGAAGGAGAGGAGGAGGAGAGGAAGAGGAAGAGGAAGGAGAGGAGGAGGAAGAAGGAGAGGAGGAAGAAGGGGAGGAGGAGGGAGAGGAAGAGGAAGCAGGTTGACAGGTTCCCAGAGAATTCTCTCTGCAGTTTCCTGGACCTTCTGCAGACTCCAGGCTCTCGCCTGCCCCAAAGCTTCCTCCCAAACATCTGGGGGTCGGGGAGCAGAAAAGCAGAGCTCCATCCTATTCAAGACATTTTGGGGGGAACTAAAACACAGTTTTCAAATTCCAAAAGTTGGAAGGCGGCCCGCAAAATGGAGAGCCGGCTTGCATGCCTGCCTTCCAATCCCCTTCATTCACCGAGTAGAATGAATCTTTCTTCCCAGCAAAAAGCAGCCAGGAGCCTCAGAGCGCAACCACGGAGGCTTTTCGCAGCCAAATGTTCAGCCTGAGAGGTTTTCTTGCAAGCACAAAGTTTTACTTGAATACCATATTTTGCAAATTATCTTCTCTCTCCCTTCTTGTAAACCCATTAAAAAATAGCCTGCCCTGTTTTCTGTTTTCACGCTTGGTTTTTCAATTTTATTTTGCAACACAGGTGGTCCTCAAGTTACAACTGCCACCGAGCCCAAAATTTCCATTGCTAGAATAGAATAGGATAGGATGGGATAGGATAGGATAGGATAGGATTATGGGTTAGAATAGAATAGAATAGAATAGAATTATGGGTTAGAATAGAATAGAATAGAATAGAATAGAATAGAATATAGAATAGAATAGAATAGAATAGAATAGAATAGAATAGAATAGAATAGAATAGAATTATGGGTTAGAATAGAATAGAATAGAATAGAATATAGAATAGAATAGAATAGAATAGAATAGAATAGAATAGAATAGAATAGAATAGAATAGAATAGAATAGAATAGAATAGAATAGAATAGAATTATGGGTTAGAATAGAATAGAATAGGATAGGATAGGATAGAATAGAATAGGATAGAATAGAATAATGAATAGAATAGAATAGAATAGAATAGAATAGAATTCTATTCTACTCCCTATGGAATAAGGAATAGAATAGAATAAGGAATAGAATAGAATAGAACAGAACAGTGGTTCTCAACCTTTCTAATGCCGCGACCCCATAATACAGTTCCCCATGTTGTGGTGACCCCCAACCACTTATACATCACCGGGTGCCAGGGGCGTGGCCAAAGAAAAGGAAGGAAGGAAAAATGGCGGACAGCCTTGTTTGGCGACCCCCGTGAAATGGTCGTTCGACCCCAAATGGGGTCCCAACCCACAGGTGGAGAACCACTGGAATAGAATTTCAAAGAATAGAATAGGATAGGATAGGATAGAATTACAAACAATAGACTAGACTAGACTAGACTGGAACAGAACAGAACAGAATGAAAGAATAGAATAGAATAAGGAATGGAATAGAATAAGGAATAGAATAGAATAGAATAGAATAGAATAGAATAGAATAGAATAGAATAGAATAGAATAGATCAGAGATGGAAGGGACCTTGGAGGTCTTCTAGTCCAGCCCCCTGTTCGAGCAGGAGAACCGTCCTATACGATTTCAGACAAGTGACTGTCCAGCCTCTTCTTCAAAACCTCCATCTCCAGTCTACCACACAGTCCTTTCAGCAGTTCCAAAAAGGCTCCATACCCCTTTGCACCACTCAGGTGACCCTGAGGACAAAGGTCAACCCCCAGGTGGCCTCAAGGACTCTCTAAAACAGGGTTCTCCAAACTTGGCAACTTGAAGACTTGTGGACTTCATCTCCCAGAATCCCACCCTGGCTGAGGAATTCTGGGAGTTGAAGTCCACAAGGCTCCAAGTTGCCAAGTTCGGAGAGCCCTGCTCTAAAAGAAGGCAAAAGACCAGCTCTGTCGGCAAGGAGTATAAATCCTTCCCTTCCCCACCATTCGGTCAGAACCTGAGGAAGCTTCTGGGATGGGAAGCGAAAGGTCTTCAAAAGGGAAAAACAAAAACAAACCAAAGAGAGCCCAGTTGCCTTTTTGGAAATGCCCCTTTGGGACAATCGTGACCTGGAGAATCTCGATAGATTTTCTGTTTGTCTGCCTCTCTCTCCAAGGCTATTTGAGGTCCTCTTCTAACGCCCCTGTTATTGGCTGCAAACCAGAGCAGGGGCTGCTGATCGGGGCTGCCTGCCACTCGGATGCTCCGCAGCCTGGCAGCTTTTCCGCAGAGCCCTTGAGCTAATCCTCTTTGGGGTGCCAAGGGTCAGAGGGATCCCAGGAGGCCTCCATTGTGCCCGCTGGCTCTAGAGAGGTGCCCCGCTGCTTTCTCTGACTGAGAGCCTCAGACGGAAGGGAAGCTGGGGAGAAAAGAAGCTTAAGAGGCAAAGCACTCCGGCCTTTTCAAAACAGCAATAGAATTGCTGGGCACAAAAGAGAGACAGATCAGCTGGCAGAGTTTATTCTGACTGGCTGCTGCTGCTGCTGCTGCTGCTGCTGCTGTGTGGCTGGAGCAAATTGTCCTTACCAAGATCAGACGTAAGACCAGCACTGATGATGCTACCTAGCTGGGCCATGAAACATCTGCAAGAAAACCACCCAGCTCAGAGAGCACCAAGGACCCCACAGTCAGTCCTTCCTTCCTTCCTTCCTTCCTTCCTTCCTTCCTTCCTTCCTTCCTTCCTTCCTTCCTTCCTCCCTCCCTCCCTCCCTCCCTCCCTCCCTCCCTCCCTTCTCCTCCTCCTCCTCCTCCTCCTCCTCCCTTCTAACACTGATGATGTTCCCTAGTTGGGTAATGAAACATCTGCAAGAAACCACGAAGCTCAGAGAGCACCAAGGATCCCCACAGTCCTTCCTCCTTCCTTCCTTCCTTCCTTCCTTCCTTCCTTCCTTCCTTCCTTCCTTCCTTCCTTCCTTCCTTCCTTCCTTCCTTCCTCCCTCCCTCCCTCCCTCTCTCCCTCCCTCCCTTCCTTCTCCTCCTCCTCCTCCTCCTCCTCCCTTCTAACACTGATGATGTTCCCTAGTTGGGTAATGAAACATCTGCAAGAAACCACGAAGCTCAGAGAGCACCAAGGATCCCCACAGTCCTTCCTTCCTTCCTTCCTTCCTTCCTTCCTTCCTTCCTTCCTTCCTTCCTCCCTCCCTCCCTCCCTCCCTCCCTCCCTCCCTCTTCTAGCACTGAGGATGTCATGAAAGTCTGCAAGAAAACCACCCAGCTCAGGGAGCAGCAAAGAGCCGTAGGATGTAGGACCTTCCTGGAAAAGCTGATCAACTGGTTTAAGGAAACCGAGCAAACTTCGTAGTCCAGGAGTGATTCATTTTGCCCCAAACAAAGAGCCGTGATGTCACAAGATGCAGTCATGACTGTCACAAGATGCAGTCATGGCCACTCTCTGGTCAGTTACATTAAATCAGAGATAGCCAAGTAAACTGCTATAATCAAAGAAAAGAATACATCAGTTTTATTTCCAGTTGGAAATCATTTTTGGATTTTGTGCTGGAGATGATAGGGAAAAAAAACACATAACATTCCGGCTTTGGGATTTGCTGGCTAGATCGATGAGTTCTTATAGAAATGGCTAGTATAGGCGAAGTATGCAGAAATAAAATGTGACGGCTGTAATTTTATTATCTTCATTTTACTGGCTGAAAAGAGTTGGAAGTTAAGGCTTTTGTTTTCTTTTTTTCCTGTTACTCCACATTTCTCTCTTCCTCCTTTCTCTCTCCCCCATTTCCCTGCTATCTTTATTTTCATTGGTATTTTATATTTTGATCATCTCAGTTTTATATATATGTGTGTGTGTGTGTGTGTGTGTGTGTGTGTGTGTCTTATTTATAAGATACCCCAAAGCATGGTGGTTCTAATGCAGAATTGCAGGCTGACTCTGCCCACTGCTGGGAGTTCGATCCTGGATGGCTGCAGGTTGACTCAGCCTTCTGTCCTTCCGAGGTCGGTAAAATGAGGACCCAGATTGTTGGAGGGGGGGCAACAGGCTGACTTTGTAAACCATTTAGAGAGGGTTGTAAAGCACTCTGGAGTGGTATATAAGCCTAAGGGCTATTGCTAAGTGTGGAAGGAGGGAGGGAGGGAGGGAGGGAGGAAGGAACGAAGGAAGGAAAAAGGAGATGGGGAAAGAGAGAGGGAGGGAGGGAGGAAGGAAGGAAGGAAGGAAGGAAGGAAGGAAAAGGAAGGGAGGGAGGGAGGAAGGAAGGAAGAAAGGAAGGAAGGAAGGAAGGAAGGAAGGAAGGAAGGAAGGAAGGAAGGAAGGAAGGAAGGAAGGAAGGAAGGACTGACCCTGGTGGCACAATGCTTCAAATGCAGTATTGCAGGCTGACTCTGCCCACTGTTGGGAGTTCGATCCTGAATGGCTGCAGGTCGACTCAGCCTTCCGTCCTTCCGAGGTCAGTAAAATGAGGACCCAGATTGTTGGGGGCAAATAGGCTGACTCTGTAAACTGCTTAGAGAGGGCAGTATATAAGTCTAAGGGCCAGTGCTTGTGCTTTTTTTTCTAAAAAAAAAAAAAGGTGCTGGAACTCACACATGTCATGCAACCCGCCTTGCCTACCCTACAAGGTTCCATCCAGAAAAGGTGCTGGAACTCCGTTCTGGGCGTTCTATGAGAAAAAAAGCCCTGCTGAGGGCTATTGCTATTGCCCTCCCTCCCTCCCAGTGCTTAGAATGGAGCATTGCAGGCCGACTCTGCCCACAGCCTGGAATTTGATCCTGACCAGCTCATGGTCGACTCAGCCTTCCATCCTGCCCAGGTGGGTAAAATGAGGACCCAGATTGTTGGGAAGACAAAAGGTGGTTTACTCTGTAAACAGCTTAGAGTGGGCCGTAAAAGCAGAATATAACTCTAAGTGCTACTACGGCTGTTAGTATTTAATTCGTATTTCACATTTGACTAGCCATCTCCCTGCATATGTATGTGTATGTGTACGTCTGTGTGTTTGAGTATGTTTTTCATAGGATCACAGGGTGGGAAGGGAGCTCGGAGGTCATCTAGTCCAGCCCCCTGCCCAAGGCAGAAGCCCTTATACCTTCCTGGAAAAATGGCTCTCCAAATTTTTCTTCCAGATTTCTGGCGACGGACACCCCCCCCCCAATCCAAGCCTCCCCCCCCCCTTTGTTGCATCTGCCACACCCATGTCCTGCCACCATCTGGACTTTCTTTTGACCCTCTCTGACCCAGAGAAGTTTTGCTCCTCGGATGGCATGCCAAAAAGCTGGTGACCCGCAAGAATTCTTCAGGGGATTTCAGGCCAGTTTTTGGCAATCAAAGGAATGCAGCGGGGGGGGGCAGCCAAGTCTCCTCCACTGACCTCCAAAGCCCGGGGGGGGGGGTAGATCTGGCTGAGCCTCCTCCACTCAGGTAAAACAAGGATGCTGAAGGCCCATTTTTCCTGCTCCCCCCCCTCCAGCCGCTCGGCTCATTTATTGTTCAGCCACGCAGCCGAGCTGTCATCCCCTAAACCTCACTCATCCATTTAACCTTGGGGGGAAAAACACATTTGTGCCAGATAAGGCGCATCGGAGGGCGGTGAGGGGAAGGCTCCCCTGGGCTGCCACACGGGGCCTGATGGATGCGCTACACAGGCCTGGCGCGACCCAGCCTTGTACATTATCTGGGTCTTCCCAGCAGGCTCTCCATCATGCCCAAGGCGGAAGTGGCGGCAGGCGGCTGCAGGGACGGGCTCAGGACAGCAGCACACTCTCTGTGTGTGTTTGTTGTTTGTGTGTCCAGGAGGAAGTTGGGGGGGGGGGCTGAATCAGACCCGCTGGTCCTGGAGCAGGAGGAAGCTGGGTGGAATTCCTTCCCCTTCTGGAGCGTGGATGGGTGCCCGTAGGTGCTCCATCAATGGAGCTGGGACAGCCATTGATCCCGAATTGTCTAGACTAGAGTAAGGGGGTCCAGCCTTGGGAACGTTTAAGACAGGGGTCCCCAACCTTGGCCACTTTAAGACCTGTGGACTTCAACTCCCAGAATTCCCCAGCCAGCCATGCTGGCTGGGGAATTCTGGGAGATGAAGTCCACGAGTCATGGTTGGGCACCCCTGGTTTAAGAGTTGTGGACTTCAACTCCCAAGGCAAGGCCATCAGCCTGAGGAGATTCTTATAATGTAGGTAGAATGCAATAAAGTAGCATGGCTGGCTGGGGAATTCTGGGAGTTGCAGTCCACAAGTCTTAACGTTCCAAGGTTGGTCTAGGATCTACAGAAAAATAGAGTTGGAGGGGACCTTGGAGGTCTTCTAGTCTAACCCCCTGCTTAAACAGGAGACCCTATGGCAGTGATGGCAAACCTTTTAGAGACCAAGTGCCCCCAAACTACCCCCCCCACCCCTGTCCCCGTTCTGCCGTGCCCGCTGGGCCACCCACCACCTCCACAGATCATCCAGGCAGCCCACCAGCGCCATGGTGGCCACCCGCCTGTGCCCTGCAGCATTATCTGCGTGCAATGGGGTGCAAGGGCGGAGTCTTGTCCCCGCTGCCCAGCTGCCCTGTCCTTGGCTGCCCAGCATTGCGTGGGCCTCGCCCGGGGGTGACTCTCCTCCGGAGGGCTGCTGGTGAGGAGGGGGCCATGGGAGGAGGCGGGGCTGGGGCAACGGTGCGTGTGCCCACAAAGAGGGCTCCGAGTGCCGCCTCTGGGACGCATGCCATAGGTTTGCTACCACTGCCCTATGCCATATTCATCATCATCATCATCATCATCATCATCATTATTATTATTATTATTATTATTGGCATTTTTGGCTTGTTTTATTGGAGTGCTTCAGCAAAAGGGTCTCAGCAGCTAAGGGAGCCAAGACGTCAAACAATACACAAACACGAATTTTATACGCTTATGATAAAGGTGTCCTTCTAATTTTGTTAATTTTCTGGTTGCTAGGCAGTTGTGCCTCACCACTAGATGACCTCCAAGGTCCCTTCCAACTTTATTATTATTATTATTATTATTATTATTATTATTATTATTATTATTATTATTATCATTCGTCCCTGGTCTTGTTACACACATCACAGCTGCAGGTTTCTGCCTCCGCCATTGCTGTAACAAACGCTCCTAATTCCAGCCTTCTCCTGCTTGAGCGGGTGGGGGGGCTGGACTAGAAGACCTCCAAGGTCCCTTCCAGCTCTATTCTATTCATTCTGAACCGGAGTCCTTCAGTGTTTTTGTCTGTAGAGACCTTGGTTGTATTTAGCTGAACTGGGCTACAGAACTGAAGAAGCTTCTTGGACAAGAAACGAAATGTTTTCAAGGGGGGAAAACACACACACCCACACAAGACAGACCAGCTGCCTTTTGGAAAAGCTCCCTCTGGGACTGCCAGGGGGCACCTAATGAGCCACTTAGCCTCTGGGTAGCAGGTGCCCGCTTGAGCGCCCGGGAGCTGGCAGTGATGGATCAGGGTGGCAGCGGGCAGCCGAGCACCCGGGTGACAGATGGGAACTGCCGGCAGCTGACACCGGCCTCTTCGGCAGCGCAGGGCAGTGATAGATGCTAATTCTAATTTTAAATATCGGCAGCTGAATTCCCCCGGTGAAGCAGCGACACAGAATTTAGGGCACAGCTGCCAAGTTCAGATAAGGTGCAAAATTTCTCCCTGTGTGCAGAATATTTCTTAATAACGGAAAGTGGGTGACGGATGCTGCTGTCACTGGAATATAATCTCCACGCTTGGAGCCCTTCAGCTTGGGAGCTGTCTCTGGGTGGCTGGTGAGTACGGGCCCTCTGTGTGTTTGTGTGTGTGAAAGACAGAAAGGGGGGGGGGAGAGAAAGATAGATAGATAGAGAGAAGGACAGAGAGAGCGAAAGAGAGAGGGCGAGAGAGGGAGAGAAAGAGAGGGAGTGGGAAAGAGAAAGAGAGAGGGAGGGAGGGAGAGAAAGTCAGAGCTAAAGAGAGGGAGTGAGAGAAAGAGAGGGAGGGAGAGAGAGGAAAAGAGAGAGAAGGAAAGAGAAAGGGAGTGAGAGAGAAAGAGAGAGAGGGAGTGAGAAAGAGAGAGAGGAAGGGAGAGAGAGAGAGAGAAAGACAGAGCTAAAGAGAGAGGGAGGGAGAGAGAGAGGGAGAGAGAAAGAGAGGGAGGGAGAGAGAGAGAAAGAGAGGGAGGTGGGAGAGAGAGAAAGACAGCGAAAGAGAGAGGGAGGGAGAGAGAGAGAGAAAGAGAGAGAGGGAGGGAGAGAGAAAGAGGAAAAGAGAGAGGGAGTGAGAGAGAAAGAGAGAGAGGGAGAGAGAGAGAAAGACAGTGAAAGAGAGAGGGAGGGAGAGAGAAAGAGAGGGAGGGGGGAGAGAGAGAAAGACAGCGAAAGAGAGAGGGAGGGAGAGAGAGGAAAAGAGAGAGAAGGAAAGAGAAAGGGAGTGAGAGAGAGAGGGAGTGAGAAAGAGAGAGAGGAAGGGAGAGAGAGAGAGAAAGACAGAGCTAAAGAGAGAGGGAGGGAGAGAGAGAGGGAGAGAGAAAGAGAGGGAGGGAGAGAGAAAGAGAGGGAGGGGGGAGAGAGAGAAAGACAGCGAAAGAGAGAGGGAGGGAGAGAGAGAGAGAAAGAGAGAAAGGGAGGGAGAGAGAAAGAGAGAGGGGGGAGAGAGAGAAAGAGGAAAAGAGAGAGGGAGTGAGAGAGAAAGAGAGAGAGGGAGAGAGAGAGAGAAAGACAGTGAAAGAGAGAGGGAGGGAGAGAGAAAGAGAGGGAGGGAGAGAGAGGGAGAGAGAGAGAGAGAGAGAGAGAGAGAGAGAGAGAGAGAGAGAGAGAGAGAGAGAGAGAGAGAGAGAGAGAGAAACAGAGAGAACTGGCAAGCAGTTCCACTGGTTTATTATTCTCACTCTTAGGAAATTTCTCCTTCATTCCAGGTTGCCTCTCTCCTCGAGAAGCAGGGGTTCCCTTAACAACTGCAGCAAGAAAGGTCGCAAAATGGAGCAAAACTCACTTCACACGTGTCTCACTTAGCAACGGAAATGTCATTAAGTCGAGGACTGCCTGTAATAAGTGATACTTCAATATAGGAATAACCAATAGTTTATCGACACAGAAATAAAATGTGGTTGGCATTCCTGCTTCTTTGATGCTTAGCTCAAGGGTCTTTGAACATGGACCTTTTATGACTGGTGGACTTCAACTCCCAGAAGTCCTCAGCCAGCGTGAGGGAACTAGGACCCTTTTATGACTGGTGGACTTCAACTCCCAGAAGTCCTCAGCCAGGCACGCATACCTGGCTGAGGAATTCTGGGAATTGAAGTCTACCAGTCATAAAAGGGCCAAGTTTGAAGACCCCTGTTTTAAATCTAACAAACAAAATGGAGGCTGGCTGAGGAATTCTGGGAGTTGAAGTCCACAAGTCATCAAAGGGCCAAGTTTGAAGACCCCTGTCTTAAATCTAACAAACAAAATGGAGGCTGGCTGAGGAATTCTGGGAGTTGAAGTCCACCAGTCATCAAAGGACCAAGTTTGAAGACCCCTGTCTTAAATCTAACAAACAAAATGGAGGCTGGCTGAGGAATTCTGGGAGTTGAAGTCCACCAGTCATCAAAGGGCCAAGTTTGAAGAGCCCTGCTACCTCCATGGGCGGATTCTGGCTGTTGTACAAGAGATTCAAAATCCCACTGCAGCCCTCCCAGTGGGAGGCTGATCTGTTGGGGGGTCAGAGTGGGGCCTGCATCCCCTTGATCTGGCTCCTAGGGAGACCCACACCCCTGGCCCATGGGGAGGGGTTGTGTTGAGTCCGTGGCGGGAAAACAGACACGAGAAGCAGCTGGAGTTCTCAGTTTCATTTATTCAGCGTTCAGCTTACAGGAAGATGGCTTCAACCTCGCCCAAACGCCTCGCAGCCTCTTATATAGGCAACTCCCGGGTAAATGGGTTACTTTTCCCGCGCCAGCACCCGCGCATGCGCACGGCGCTGGCGACAGCCTGTCTGGTCCCGGGCAGCTTTGCACCTGCCCGGGACTGCCTGCAAACGCCCGAGCCGTTTGCAAAGGCTCGGGACATAACACCCCTTTCCCCCGGGCTAAACTACTACCAACATACAACATTTATTTTATACGACATTTTGCTCCCCAATGTTCCCACTGTTTACTGGCTTTTGCTTTGCCAGCAATGTTATGTAGTCTTCTAGGTACTTGGGAGATTTCTTTGCTCTCTGTGACCTTCTTAGCTCTGGATTACTGGCATAATTCCCCTGACTGGAGGGAGGCATGAGCCTGTTCTCTCTATTGTGCCCTGGTGTCTTCCAAGGACTGTGCCCCGATGCCTGGCCTGCTTGCTTGCCCACCGGGCTCGTCAGGCCAGGGCTTCTGTTACTTTGTGACCTGGTTGACCTACCTAGCTGTAGACCCTCAGGCCCCTTGAAGTGATAGCCGCTGCTGGGCGTCTCTGTAGAACCTCCTAGGTCAGTCCAAGACCTGTCAGGAGGCTGTCCATTCCCTGAACCCCATTCTGTGTTCGGGCTCGTGTGGGTTTCTGTACTTTCCCAAAACTCAGGTGTTCCCTGATTTGTGCTAGGGTTGTTGTAGTCGGGACTTGGTTCCTCGACTAGCTCTGTGTATGTTTGACCCCCTGTAGGATTTGGGGTAAGGTCAGGCCAACCTTGGGAATTGTGTGCCAGCTCTCTTGCGGGGAATGATTTGTTGGGATGCCCCCGGGTATCCTCCGTTACTGGAGTGCTGTGTGATGTGTGTGGAAAGTGAGTATGCCCCCGGGGTGACTCCCTGGCTGGAGTAGGCATGAGTGCCTGTTGTGTGGGTAAGCTCCATGACTTCCTTTTCGGAGGAATTGCGGAATCTTGGGATGGGCCGTTTGTGGCTCCCTCAGTGGAGATGGGCAGTAGCTCTTGCCCTTCCCTTTGCTCCAAAGGGTCCCCCTCCCCCCCTGGAAAAGACCCAGGAGTCTCAGCAGAAAAGTCTCGCCTAGAGCGAAGTTGGTCGCTGTGCCGACGCAGGACACGACCGTTGTCCAGGGCAACCTCGTAGGAGAGAGGACCTGTGATCCTGGACACAGAAGCGGGGACCCATGTATGACCAGGCCGTAATTGCGAGCCCAAACCGGGGCACCCACAAGTAGTTGTCTAGGTGCCCTAGGATGTGAGGTAGATGAAGGCAGTCTGTCCGGATGCAACCGGTCAAGTCTAGTAGTAAGTTGGCGCCCCCAACGAAGTTCAGCTGGACTTCTCCTTGTAGAAGTGGACGGTGTGGTGCGATAAGAAAGGAGAAAGTCAGCCAACCTGTGATGCCAGTCCCCGTAGGTGAGTCTCTTCAAGGCGTCCTTTGCGATGCGCACCATACGTTCAGCCATACCGTTGGTGGACGGGTGAAAAGGTGCAGATGTGGCATGACGAATCAGGTTTGCCTGTAAGAAAGCTTGGAATTCGGAGGAGGTGAATTGAGGGCCGTTGTCGGACACAATGACATCTGGCAGCCCGTGTGCAGCAAAAATCCCCCTCAGTACCTGAATAGTCTTTGCAGTGGTGGTGGATGAGACAGGCACAACCTCAAGCCATTTTGAATGGCTGTCAACAAGGACCAAGAAGAACTGGCCCTGAAAGGGCCCAGCGTAGTCAATGTGCACCCTAGACCATGGGGACTGTGTTTCCTCCCATCTATGCACAGGAGCTTGGGGCATCTCTGGGCGAGATCGTTGGCACAGGTGGCATGCGTGTACCTTCGCCTCAATATCTTTATCTAAAGCAGGCCACCACAAGTGGCTGCGTGCAAGAGCCTTCATACGAACAATGCCAGGATGACCCTCGTGGAGGGATTCTAAGACCCTAGTCCTCATTGAGGTTGGAATGACAACTCTGTTTCCCCAAAGCAGACAACCCTGAGAAAGGGACAGTTCGTTTCTTTTGGACCAGAAACTCTGAAACTCAGGACTAGGGCAGTGCTCAGGCCACCCGGACAGGACCCAGGAGCGGACACGTGAAAGTGTGTGATCTGTACCCGTTTCAGCGGTTACATCCCTGGCACTAAGAGGGAGCTCGGGCAAGGCTTGGATGATAGATAGAATGTTGGACAGCTGGCGCGGGGGGGTCAGCTTCTTACTACTGGCAGAGGCATCACTGAGGCAATCAGCATGGCCCATTTCTTTCCCAGGCTTGTGGAGAATGAAAAATCATAGCAGACAAGAAAATAGACCACCTAAGCATTCTAGGGGAAATGATGTGGGGAGTCTGCTTACGTGTGGTAAACAGTCCCAGCAGAGGCTTATGGTCAGTGAAGACCGTGAAATGCCTGCCATATAGAAAATCGTGGAATTTTTTAATTCCAGAAACAACAGCCAGAGCCTCCCTGTCTATCTGAGCGTAGTTGCGCTCGGCAGAAGACAGTGTTCTGGAGTAGTATGCAATAGGAACCTGAGTTCCATCAGACCTGAGGTGACTCAGGACAGCTACAACCCCGTAGGGGGACGCATCACAAGCGATGCACACAGGGAGAGACTCGTTGAAATGTGCAAGAACACTGTTAGAAGTGAGCAAGGCCTTGACTTCTTTAAAGCAAGCCTCATGCGCTTGTGACACAGCCACACAGCCTGTTTGTCTAGTAGCCTGTGAAGAGGCTCAGCTACACTAGCTTTATGTGGAAGAAAAGAATTGTAGAAATTCAGGAGGCCTAGGAAGGCCTGAAGTTCGGCCTTAGACTTTGGCCTGGGTGCATCTAAAATAGCAGTTAGTTTGGATTCAGCAGGATGAATCCCAGAAATTCAGTAGAAGGCACCCCAATCTGGCATTTGTCTTTTCTGAGCTTGAGGCCTGATTTCCTGAATCTTAACAGGACAGTCCTAAGCCTTTCAGCTAGAATGTGTGTGGAGTCTCCTGCAATCAAGACATCGTCAAAGTAGGGGCAGACCCCTGGTATACCTCGTAGTGTTTTTTCCATAACGCTTTGGAAAATCCCAGGAGCGACATTCACTCCAAACTGTAGCCTTTTTACTTTAAAGGCCCCTCTGTGGGTCACAATAGTCTGAGCTATAGCAGTATCATCATCAACAGGCAGCTGTTGATATGCTTGAGCTAGGTCAAACTTTGCAAAAACACGCCCCCCCTTGAGGGAGGCCAGAATGTGACTGACCACAGGAACAGGATAGGCATGTTGCTGCAATGCCTTATTAAGAGTGCATTTGTAGTCAGCACAAATGTGAATGTCCCCATTTGCCTTTAGAGGCGTGACAATGGGGGTCTCCCAAGGGCTGGACTCAACAGGTTCTAGAATTCCCTGTTGATAGTTGTCTAGTTCAGTGTCAATTTTACTCTTTAAAGCAAAAGGACCCTTCTTGCTTTAATTCTACTGGGAGTGACAGTGGCGTCTAACTTTAAGGACACAGGGGGTCCTTTGAATGTGCCCAGCTGGGGGCTGAAAACATCTGCAAATTCTTTGCAGACTTCCTGTAGGTCGAGTGTTTGTAAGCTGTTGAGTCCTGTGACGTGTATCCCAGGGCCTCAAACCAATCGAGTCCTATGAGACTCGTTCGTTCACCCCCTACTACTAATAAGTCTAGTGGACCTTCAAAACTCTTGTATTGCACGTTAAGGGTGGCCTCCCCATTAACACACACTCTTGAGTTCTGAAAATCTGTTAATACAATATCAGAAGGCCTTAACTTGGCCTTAGACCCACTTCTGGAACAAATCTTCCTAAATGTATGCAATGAAATGATGGACAGGGCAGACCCTGTGTCTAGTTCCACAGATAATGGAACCCCTTGTAGCTTCACGTTGAGTGACAGCTTTTTCTTCATGGGCTTGTGTGTGCCTGTTCTACAGATGCTTCTTCGCGAAGCGCAAAAACCTACCCTATTCTGGCTGGGGAATCTGGTACCCTTCAGGCGTTCTTCTTGGGGTTGTGCCTTTCGTCGGCCCAGGCACACAGCTGCAATGTGCCCTTGTTTACCGCATGCACGGCAGGTAGCGGAGCGGAACTTGCAGTCGGTTCTCCTGTGGCGACCTCCACAGCCGATGCACTTGAGAGTGGAGCCGCAGAGTTCCCTTATGGTTCTATTAATTTTCGCGGGGTGTAGACGGTCTTTTTCTTACTGTATCTTTCTTTTTTTCTTTTTGTTTTGTATGTTTTTTCTTACTTTTTTTTTTTCTTTTCGTTTTTTTTATTTTTCATTCTTGTTTTTTCATCTCTTTTTTCCGTTTTTTCGGTCTGTTGTCTGTTTTTTTTTCTATTTGTTCATATCTTTTTTCTTTTTTTTTATATCGTTTCTTTTTTTCTATTTTCGTTTCTCTCTTATTCGGATTTTCTTTCTTTCTTTCTTAGTTTTATATTTCTTTCGATTTTTTTATTTTTTTTTCTTTTCTCTATTTCTTTCTTATTTTATCGTTCTTTGTTTTCTTTATTATATCTTTTTCGACTTCCCCGTCCGGATCCTCCTCGGAGTTTCGTCGGACGTCTTCCTGGTGCACGGACGCACCCTCTGCACTGTTTCTGATCGGCCGCATGTTTTTGACGGCGCCGCCTGATGCTTCTTCTGCGGTGACTTCCCTTAAGGCGTCTTGGAAGGATAATTCTTCCTTTGCGAAAAGTCTCTGTTGTAGCTCGCGATGCCTTAACCCGCACACGAATCGGTCCCTCAGTCGTTCCTCGAGGTCCTTGAACTCACAGGGCTTGGCGGCCTTCCATAACGCGGCGATGTATTCCTTGGCTGACTCACCGGACCGTTGATCCCTCTGTTCGAAGGTGTGGCGCCATGAGATAACGGACACCTTGGGGTGGAAGTGCTCCTTCAGCAGCTTCTTCAGGTCTGCGTAGCTTACAGACTCTACTGGGACAGGTGCTGCAAGGTTTTCTGCGATTTCGAAGGCGTCTTGGGCGCAAACGCAAAGCAGGGTGGCCGCCTTCAAGCTATCTTCCCTCACTTGGTTTGCCTTGAAGTAGTTCTCCATTCTGGATACGTAGGACTCCCACCGCTCTGGATGTGAGACGTCGAATTCCGAAAGCCTTCCGATTTTCGCCAACTTCGGATCTTCAGGAGACGGGTCTATCAGCCAGCCTACCCCCGAATGCGCACCGGATTGGCGGGCAGCTGCCGAGTCGACGCCGTTCCTCTTTCGCCGCTCAGGACTCCTTGGGTAAGCTTACACTTTTTCCTTTCCAGGTAGTGCAAGGCATCCCATCCTCGTCGCCAGTGTTGAGTCCGTGGCGGGAAAACAGACACGAGAAGCAGCTGGAGTTCTCAGTTTCATTTATTCAGCGTTCAGCTTACAGGAAGATGGCTTCAGCCTCACCCAAACGCCTCGCAGCCTCGTATATAGGCAACTCCCGGGTAAATGGGTTACTTTTCCCGCGCCAGCACCCGCGCATGCGCACGGCGCTGGCGACAGCCTGTCTGGTCCCGGGCAGCTTTGCACCTGCCCGGGACTGCCTGCAAACGCCCGAGCCGTTTGCAAAGGCTCGGGACATAACAGGTTGGTTTTGGGTGCCTGCAGGATGCAGGGCCCAGCCCTCACAGCGACAGCCACATCTCCACCGACGGATTGGCGAAGCAGGCAGGAAACGCTTCATCGGTTGGACACGTTTAATCTTCCATTTGACCTTATCAAAAGTTTATTTGCACTGGGATCTGGAATTAAGCTTTCTTAAATCACCCGCCGCTGATTTTACACCATCTTTAATTTCTCCGCAGTCAAAGGACCTTATGCTTTGCTTTCTCTGCATGCCCAGGAAGAACGAATGTAGGACATAGAGACTGATGCTAGGGCTGGGACCTCAGAGGTCTTCTAGTCTGGCCCCCAGCGCAAGGCAGGAGACTCTATATCAGTGGTTCTCAACCTTTTTAATGCCGCGACCCCCAACCGGTCGCAAGTCGAGGACTACTCAACCGGTCGTAAGTCGAGGACTACTCAACTGGTGCAGCACCGTTTGCAGAATGGAACTTTTGGCAGGCTCAGCGGGGCAGAGACAGCCTGGACAATTCCTATTGGCTTTTGAAAGCCAATAGAATTAGACTCTATTCAAGAGAGTCTATTCTATTGGCTTCCAAAAGCCCATAGAATAAAAGGGAGGAGCACAGCTAAGGAAAAGGGGGGGGGGGGAAATGACAGACTGTGTTGTTTGGCGACCCCCGTGAAATGGTCGTTCGACCCCAAATGGGGTCCCGACCCACAGGTTGAGGACCACTGCTCTATATTATCCCGGTGAAATGGCTGTCCAGTTTAATTTTGAAAAAAAAAAAATAAATAAAACAAGGGAAGGGGATCTTTTCCCTTCCTCTTGGGGTGGAGGGACCATCTCTTTGCATCTTGGGGGGGGGGGGCTGGAAATCTGGAATTGGATCCCATCCAGCCTGTCCTTATCCTAGCGGGAAGACCCGGATGTCAGAATCCCACCCCCTTACGAGATGGTCCACTTCTGCCCCCCTCTCTTGGCACTGGTGCCCACAGATCCAAGATGGCTCTGTTTCCCCCTCCCCAAGAATTTAAAGCTCCCTGGGGCTCTGGGAGCCCCTTGCCCTGCCTGGAGTGGCCTACCTCACAGGGGAGGTGCACCAACCAGGAAAAAGGCCGGTTGTACAGTCGTTGCCTCTGGAGAGGGGAATAAGGGGGTCCTTGTCCCCAACAGCAGGCAGAGGACGTGCTTTGTCCAGGGTGAGTTGAGGATGCTGAACTGCTCTTAACATGAGGACTAGAACCTTGAGGGAAAGCCCAGGTGTTTTGTCAGTGGATGAAGCAAGATGGCCTCCCGCTGACCCACAAGAGGGCACAGTGAATGTCCTGGGGTCAGCATCTCCCTCCCCATTGCCAGCCCCTCAAACTTGGCCACCAGGAGAGCTGAGCTGCATCAGGGTGGGTCATGGACACCCCCCTGGAGGAAGGGGCTTCTCCCAAGAACGTGGGAACCCCTGTTCAGAAGGTCTTCCTTTGGGGGGCACAAAGACCCCCCCAGGGCCTCTCCCAGCTAGAAGCAGCACAGAAATCTGAGTCCTGGACAGCCAGCGATTCTGATTAACTCGCCCTGATTTATGATCTTTTCGTTATTACAGTGATTTGTATCCTAACTTTCCCATTAATCCTCCAGAGGGGGATGCAAACAATTGTAAATTAAAATGCAATAAATACTGTTTTAAAAGGACATTTCTTAGCAGGCAGTTGGCATAATAGCTTGGGGGGGGGCAGAGGAGACGTCCAACCCCCCCTCCCGTGCCTTGGTCCCTCCCTCCTGTGTGCCTGAGCACAACCATGGGTGGCTTTTGCTGGCTTTGCCACTGCCAGGGTCTCTGGGCCACAGCACCCACCTGCTTCTGCCAACTGGGTGCCCCCCACAAACACAGCAAGTACTGAATTCCAGGAAGAATTAAAAATCGCTTGGAAATCTCCAGTGATGGAGCACCCACAACTTCTGAAGGCAAGCTGTTCCACTGAAGAACAGAGAGTGGGAAGGGACCTCAGAGGTCTTCTAGTCCAACCCCTTACTCAGGCAGGAAACCCTATACCAGGGGTGTCAAACTCAATTTCATTGAGGGCCGCATCAGCATTGCGGTTGCCCTTGGGGGGCTGGGTGGGTGTGGCCAGGGTGGGTGCGGCCTACTGGGTGGGTGTGGCCAGAGTGGGTGTGGCCTACTAGGTGGGCATGGCCAGCTCTACATCATTCGCGTCAAGGGTGCCTGTGGGGGCCTGGGCAGGAGGGGGACAGATCTGGGGGTCTCTGGCAGAAGGGGGTGGGAGTGAGGCAAGCAGCAAGGCATGGTGCATTTCTTCACTCCTCACAAAGGGTGACCCCTCCCCAGCATGCATCCAGGGGCCGGGGCTGACACAGCAGGGGCTGGTTCCTGGCTGGTTCCAGACGGTCTTGTGGAGCTAAAACTGAATGCACTTCAGCATAGATGGCCACCACAAAATTGTACATTGGCTCCCGGCCGGCCTGGGCCAGGGCCAAGGCAGCGGGGGCCGTTCCCTCACTGTTTCCAGGATGGCTTCACAGGCCACATGAAACCACTTCGCAGGCCGCATCCGGTCCCCGGGCCTTGGGTTTGACATGTCTGCCCTAGACCATTTCAGACAAATGGCTGTCCAGTCTCTGCTTAAAAACTTCCAGTGTTGGAGCATTCACAGCTTCTGGAGGCAGGTTGTTCCACTGATTAATTGTTCTCACTGTCAGGAAGTTTCTCCTTCATTCCAGGTTGCTGCTCTCCTTGGTGAGTTTCCATCCGTTGTTTCTTGTCCTGCCCTTTGGCGCTTTGGTGAATAACATGACTCCCTCTTCTTTGTGGCAGCCCCCCAAATACTGTAATACTGCTATCATGTCTCCCCTATTTCTTCTTTTCTTCAGATTAGCCAAATCCAAGTCCTGCAGCCGTTCTTCGTATGTTTCAGTCTCCAGGCTTTTGATCATCTTAGTTGATCTTCTCTGATTTTTTTTCCAAACTCTCAACATCTTTTTTTTTGATATGGTGACCAAAATTGGCTGCAGTATTCCAGGTGTGGCCTCACTGGGGTTTTATAAAGCGGTACTAATACTTTGCGTGATCTTGATTCTATGCCTCTGTTTATACAACCCAGGATTGTGTTAGCTTCTTTGGCTGCTGCTGCTGCACACGGCTGGCTCATAGTCAAGTGATCGTCCACTAGGACTCCAAGGTCCCTCTCCCAGTGGCTGTTTTTGAGCCAGGCCTCGCCCAGTCTGTACTTTTTATACCTTTGTTTTTTCCTGCCTAAATGTAAAACTTTGCTTTTCTCCACATTAAATATCATTTTGCTGGATAGGGCCCATTGTTCAAGTTTGCCAAGATCTTTTTGGATCCTGAGTTTGTCTTCCAGGGTGTTGGCTACTCCTGCCAGTTTGGTGTCATCTGCAAATTGGATGAGTTCCCCTTCAATTCCCTCATCTAAGTCATTGATGAAGATATTGATAAATCCTGAGCCTAAGATGGAACCTTGTGGTACCCCACTACTTACTTCTCTTCATGTGGATGTAGTACCATTGAGGACTACTCTCTGAGTACGGTTTGCCAGCCAGCTACAGATCCATCTGGTGGTGATGTTGTCTATTCCATCTTTTTCTAGTTTACCAAGGAGTAGGTTGTGGTCTACTTTGTTGAATGCTTTACTGAAATCTAAGTATACTATGTCCACAGCGTCTACTAATTTGGTCACTTTTGGACCCTTCCCCTTTATACATCTTTCACAATCTGTCAGAGGTTAAATAGCAACGACACCTCACCTTATAAAACTCCTCTTTCAAATGATAATTCAGTGTAAATTTCAGTCCTTCACTCCCCATATTCTCCCCCTGGTCAAGCATAAAGTTATTTCCAATTTTTTTCCCATTTAATCAAACGCTCTTGGACGTGTTCAACTTCCGTATTCCTTTTCCACGGCCATTTATACATCTCAGCGCTCAGACCTTCGTCCCTAGTACATAAATCCAATTCAAAGTCGCTTTTTCTCATTCATTAAAAAACGCAATTCTTCTCATCCGGTTTAAATCTGTCAATTTTCTTGGGGCAAAATGCATGGATGGATACAGCCCTCTCTTTCCGGTTCTTCTCCAGTTTTTAATTTATGTTAAAATGAGTTTATTAATCAGTGGAACTGCTTGACCCCAGAAGTTGGGGGGGCTCCATCACGGGAGGTCTCCAAGAAGAGACTGGACAGCCACTTGTCTGGGATGGTATCTCCAACCTTAAGGACTTGGAGACTTGTGGACTTCAACTCCCAGAATTCCCCAGCCAGCATAGATTTCTGGGAGTTGAAGTCCTCAAGTCTTAATTTCCAAGACTGGACACTGCTAGTATAGGGTTCCCTGCTTGAGAAGGGGGTTAGACTAGAAGACCTCCAAGGTCCCTTCCAACTCTTCTATTCTATTCTATTCTATTCTATTCTATTCTATTCTATTCTATTCTATTCTATTCTATTCTATTCTATTCTGTATTTCTATTCTATTCTATTCTGTATTTCTATTCTATTCTGTTCTATTCTATTGCGTATTTCCATTCTATATTTCTATTCTATTCCATTCCATTCCCATTCCCTATTCTATTCTATTCTATTATTCTATTCTATTCTATTCTATTCTATTCTATTCTATTCTATTCTATTCTATTCTATTCTATTCCATTCCATTCCCATATTCTATTCTATTCTATTCTATTCTATTCTATCCCATAATTCTATTCTATTCTATTCTATTCTATTCTATTCTATCCCATAATTCTATTCTATTCTATTCTATTCTATTCTATTCTATTCTGTTCTATTCTATTGCATATTTCCATTCTATATTTCTATTCTATTCCATTCCATTCCCATTCCCATTCCCTATTCTATTCTATTCTATTCTATTCTATTCTATTCTATTCTATTCTATTCTATTCTATTCTATTCTATTCTATTCTATTCTATTCCATTCCCATTTTCTATTCTATTCTATTCTATTCTATTCTATTCTATTCTATTCTATTCTATTCTATTCTGTATTTTTATTCTATTCTGTATTTCTGTTCTGTTCTATTCTATTCTATTCTGTATTTCTATTCTATTCTGTTCTATTCTATTCTATTCTATTGCGTATTTCCATTCTATATTTCTATTCTATTCCATTCCATTCCCATTCCCTATTCTATTCTATTCTATTCTATTCTATTCTATTCTATTCTATTCTATTCTATTCTATTCTATGAAGAGCAGAACAAGGAGAAGAAAGATAGACTTCATTGGCCTCTGATGCTCTCCTTCAAAAAGCTCTCATGGAATCTTTCAAAATCGGTTGCTGCTTTCAAACCTGAAATATGAAATATCATTTTTTTTTTTTTGGAAAGCCAGCTGCCCCCTTTGCTTCAGGGAGGGCCATGTCCCTTGATGGGGGTTAGTGAATACCAGACACAGCCGTCCATCTGATTCTCTCTCCCCCCCCTCCAAGATGCACCTCCTGCAGTCGATGTGGGGGGGGGCAGCCAGTGATCTCCCCCCCCCACAGAGCACAAGTGCGGCTGGCTGATTGATGTCAGCAGGGAGGCTCCCTCTGAGCGAAGCATCTCAAAGGGTCTAATTCAAACACTATTAATATTTATGTCTCGGCAAGGAGGCCGATAGCCTCTATCATGGACTATTAAGTCTTATCTCCTTGGGCAGGCAGCACTTTTGGGGCAACGAGAAGGAAATTTAATTGCTGGAGAGGGTGGCAGGCTAAGGCTGATAAGGCCGGTGAGTTGACAGACCCCCCAGGTCTTGGGGGGGGGAATAAGGCAGGCACCCCGTCAAGGGGGAAGACGGACCCCCCTCCCCAGTAGTCTCAGCATTACACAGCTGGCTGGTGGGCTTCTCATGAATAATATAACTCTCCTTCCCAGGGCAAAGCACAAGAGAGGAGAGATAGTAGGAGCGGCAGGCCTGCTCCCAGGCGGCAGGGATAATTAAACATTTACCAATAAAACACTCAGTATTAAAATTTCAACGAAAAGGTCAACAAACTTTGTTCCAGCTAAAGGCAAGCGAGAAAAAAAACAAACAGGTTTTTGTAGCTGGGGCTGTTGTAGCATTTCTGTAACTACACCCATTCATTTTTGGGGGGCACTTCTCCAGGAAGAATTATAATCTACAATATGCACTTATAAAAACTTGGGTTTATTAAAATCTTCAACTTCCAGGCTTCCCCATACTGGATGGGCCAATCACCAGGAGACGGTGAGTTCTAGTCCTGCCTTAGACATGAAAGCAGACTGGGTGACTTTGGTAGAGACGGTGAGTTCTAGTCCCGCCTTAGCTATGAAAGCCAGCTGGGTGACTTTGGGCCAATCACCAAGAGACGGGGAGTTCTAGTCCCACCTCAGCCATGAAAGCCGACTGGGTGACTTTGGGCCAATCACCAGGAGACGGTGAATTCTAGTCCTGCCTTAGGCCAGTCTAGAGAAAAGAAGGACTAGGGGAGACATGATAACAGTGTTCCAGTATTTGAGGGGCTGCCAGAAGGAGGAGGGGGTCAATTTATTTTCCAAAGCACCAGAAGGCAGGGCAAGAAACAATGGATGGAAACTCACCAAGGAGAGAAGCAACCTAGAACTAAGGAGACAGTGAGGATAATTAACCAGTGGAACAGCTTGCTGTCAGATGTTGTGACTAGAAGACCTCCGAGGTCCCTTCCAGCTCTATTATTAAACTTAAGAGTAAGCTTTGGAAGGATTCCATGGATGAGAATCCTCGATGGGAAAACAACTCAAGAAGCTTGGGAAGTTTTGAAAAGTGAGATTATAAAAGCCCAGTCTAGTACAATACCAGTGAAGAAGCTTTTAGTGGTTCTGCCAAGATAGAATAAAAAGCTTCCCCTCTGCTAAGGGTATGGAATAGACTAGACTAGACTAGAATAGAGCTGAAAGGGATCTTGGAGGTCTTCTAGTCCAGCCCCCTGCTCGAGCAGGAGGACCTATACCAGTGGTGGCGAACCTATGGCACGCGTGCCAGAGGCGGCACTCAGAGCCCTCTCTGTGGGCACGAGTGCCACATCCCGGAGATAGCAACCGTCCCTCTTCAACCAGTCACCCACTAACTCGCTGAGGTCCCACTAGGCCAGATGCATCCCAGCACAGCTGGTTTCCCTCCCCCCAATCTCAACCCTCCTGGCCTCGCATGCTCTCCTTTTCCTGGGCACGACCCGCTCCATTGCCTCCTTAGCTGTCAGCCAGCCGTCCAGCTCAGAGGCGACTTCTCTGAACTGCTGGTGGCAGGCTGCGGAGCCCCAGAGTGCACCGGTTGAGGGGCATGCAGGCTGTGGCTGCTGACGGACACCGTTGGCCCCCATGCACTCGCTGGCCTCTGTGTGGGGGGGGGCCGATGGTGTCAGGCAGCAGCTGCCCCGGCCCCTGCATCGCCTTGCCCCGTGGCAATGGTACCCCCGCCCTGCCTTGTCTTGCCTCACCTCACTTGGCAGAATGAGGCTCCTGCCCACCGCCCCACCTGCCAGAGACCCCCTGGATCTCCCCCAATCCCTCCCCACAAGCAACATCGAGGTGACCATACCCACCTTGACCATACCCACCCAGTCGGCCATAACCACCACAGCCACGCCCACCCAGTGGACCACACCCACCTGGCACCGAGCAATAAATAAGTGGGTTTTGGGTGGCAGTTTGGGCACTCGGTCTCTAAAAGTTTCACCATCACTGACTTATACCATCTCAGACAAGTAGCTGTCCAGTCTCTTCTTAAAAACCTCCAGTGATGGAGCGCCCACAATTTCTGGAGGCGGGTTGTTCCACTGGTTAATTGTCCTCATTGTCAGGAAGTTTCTCCCGAATTCCAGGTTGCTTCTCTCCTTGGTCAGTTTCCAGCCATTGTTTCTTGTCCTTCCCTCTGGTGCAGTGGTTCTCAACCTGTGGGTTGGGACCCCATTTGGGGTCGAACAACCATATCACGGGGGTCGCCAAACAAGGCTGTCCGCCATTTTCCCCCCCTTTTCTTTGGCCACGCCCCTGGCACCCGGTGATGTATAAGTGGTTGGGGGTCACCACAACATGGGGAACTGTATTATGGGGTCGCGGCATTAGAAAGGTTGAGAACCATTGCTCTGGTGCTTTGGAGAATAACGTGACCCCCTCTTCTTTGGGGCAGCCCCTCAAATACTAGGTTTTGCCTTAAGAACTCAAGGAGACTCTGCGCGGGCCCCTACCCCACTTGGTCCCAGGGCTGCCTCCACTCCGCCCCCCCCCCCAGCTGTTCTGGAGCTGCCTTCCGGCCCCAGCAGGCTCATCCATTGCATGTGGTGCTGCTGCCCTCTAGTGGACAGACGCTGCCTGCTCTGGGTGGGGGGTGGGTGGGCTGAGGCTGCAGTGGTCCAGCCCCAAGGCAGCCTCTGGGCGTGTTGTATGTGAGTGTGACATTAGATGTTGTCAGAAGAATAATAATTTGGGGTTCCAACTAAGAAATAAAAATGAGATCCAGGCAGCTGCGGGGAAAGAAGAAATATTTATCCCTAAAAGCAAAACAGTTTGCCTTTGCAGGCAGGCTGCAGAGAAATGGGAGGGGGCTAATCTGGGGTCAGGAGGACAGGAAGACCTGGGAAATGGGAGGGGGCTAATCTGGGGTCAGAGGACAGGAAGACCTGGAGGAACGTTGTCCATGGGGTCGCGATGGGTTGGTCACGACTTTGCATTTAACAACAACAATCTGGGGTATGGAAATATCTACGTGCTGATTCCAGGGTGACACTGGAGGGGCACGGATGTGGGAGTAGGTACGCCAACTCGAACAATTGCCAACCTGCAGTTCCTCTGGGAGACCTAATTTAATTTGCTCTGGGTTTGCAGACCCCCCTCCTTCGATATGTGGATTAGGTCTGAGTAACTTATTCGGGGGGTTGAGGACGTTTGAGTAGAAAGATTTGCCCCAGTTTGCTATTTTCACTCGATTAATTTAGTTTCAGCTTGACCCTCCATCATCTAGTGGAGGCCCCGATTCTCAATCCGTTGTGGATCTCGTTGATGTTAGAAGGGAAGATGGAAACAGCACAAAGAATAAAATATATTTGGATATAAAACTTCTCACAGTTTGATTGCAGGAGATATTGGAGCAGGAGAAAACTGCTGTGCGCCTTTAACTATCACCCACAGGGATGGTGGGTGGTGGTGGGGAGACAAAAGTCTTGCCTGCATCCTCTTTCTTGGCTCTTCCAGGGCTGCGTCTGGAGGGGATGGTCAAAAAAGTCAAGACGGTGGCTACGACGAAAGCTCCGCCTTTTTTATGTGCCATGTGTGTAATGCATACAAAACTGGCAGGGCTTCCATTGCATTTAATTTAATTTAATTTAATTTTTATTATTTAATTTTTAAAATTTTTAAATTATTATTTATTTTTTAAATATTTTAATATTTAATATTTTAATTTCTTAATTTTTTTTGTTAAATTTACATGTGACCCATCTCACTGTCAAATGATTCTGGCTGGGTTAGGAATATCATAAAAACCAGGGTACAAAATGTATTAAGTACTTCTGTCCATTGTGATTTTTTGGACCACAATCTGCAGGCATCGTTGCATTTTACCTTTGCAAATTGCCTCTCCCCACTCATTTTTTTCCCCACCCAAATGGAAGACCCCCTTCTGGAAAACAACCAAGATGGGAAGAGCTGGGGGGCTCCTCTGATTTTCAGGTGGGGGCCCACTTCACGAAGGCCTCCGTGGGCCAGGAAGCATCCGTGAAAGATGGAGGGGGGGCAGCAATGGCTCCCTTCACCCCTTCGGTTTCCTCCCTGGGGACCTAAGAGTCCTGCTTGCCGTGGGGAGGGGCAGGAGGTGGGCTGGGGGGGGGGCAGCCTCTGCCTGACAGCCCCGTCAGGGTTTTTGGAAGCAGGGGGCAGGAGGGGGGGCAAACCAGAGCCAAAAATGACCTTTGGCCTTTCCCCTCCTGGGGACAATTCTGGACTCCGGAAACAACAAGTAGAAGGAACATCCTTTTTTTCTTGGCAGGAGGATTAGGAGGACCAAGTCCGCCATCTTCTGCTGAAGTCAGGCCAAAGCAGGCTGGAGTGAAGATTTCCCGCAAACTGCCTTTCCGCAGAGTGGATTGCTCTGCCCTCAGTCTCAGCCCCGGCCGCCCCCCCTCGTCTCCCCCCTTGTCCCCCCTGCTCTTCAGGTTCAGCGGCTGCCCAATCCACGCCCCCTTTGCCCTCCTGGGCCAAATCAGAATAATGGGATAATAATAATAATGGAATGGTATAGGGTTTCCTGTCTGAGCAAGGGGTTGGACTAGATGACCTCCAAGGTCCCTTCCAACATCATCATCATCATCATCATCATCATCATCATTATTATTATTATTATTATTATTATTATTTTATTGCTACTACTACTACTACTACTACTACTATTGATCATCACAGTCAGCCAGATGTTCAGACTGGATTTGGCATTTTGTCTACCTATCGAGTCCTTACCCAGGACCTGGGATAGGCAGATGTGGATGTTTGATGGTATTACAGGTATCGTCGCAGGATGGAAGCAGTTCCTAGTAAGGCCGCCTTTTGCAATTGACTAATGGTGAATCTGTCAATGCCAATGGTGTTCAAGTGGTGCTCCAGTTGTTTTGGGATTGCACCCAAGGAGCCTATGACTATTGGTACTACCCTTGCTTGCTTTTGCCACAGTCTTTCTATTTCTATTTGTAGGTCTTTGTATTTTGTTATCTTCTCCAGTTCTTTCTCTTCTATTCTGCTATCTCCAGGCATGCCATGTTGTTGTTGTTGTTGTTGTTGTTGTTATTATTATTATTATTACCAGAATACGGTAGCAATAGCATTAGACTTATCTACTGCTTCACAGTGCTTTACAGCCCTAAGTGATTTACAGAGTCAGCATATTAAGGTGACCAATGAGGACAGTCCTCCTTTTGTAAGTTCTGTCCTCCCTCAAAAAGTGTCCTCCTTCATGTCCTCCTTTTCGATATTTGAAGACTAATCTGCAGGGCTTTTTTTTTTCTCATAGAACGCTCAGAACGGCGTTCCGGTACCTTTTTTTGGATGGTTTTTTTTTTCAACTTTTGCATGAGCTCTGCTACTCCCCCTATTGGCTTTTGAAAGCCAATAGGAATTGCTGCTGAGCGTGCCAAAACACCCGGCTGGCAAACTTTGCACATGCAAGTTGTCTGTATTATTGTTGCAATGAATAAAATGTTTCTTTTATTTACAACATATTTTTCTTCAATTTATTTGTGTCCTCCTTTTCACTGTAAAAAAGTTGGTCACCTTAATATTGTCCCTTACAAAAACAATCTGGGTCCTCATTTTACCAACCTCAGAAGGACAGAAGGCTGAGTCAAATGAAAAGAAAGACCAGGGGTGACATTTTAGCAGCCTTCCAATATTTAAGGGGCTGCCCCAAAGAAGAGGGAGTCAAGCTATTCTCCAAAGCCCCGGAAGGCAGGAGAAGATGGAAACTCATCAAGGAGAGAAGCAACCTGGAACTAAGGAGAAACTTCGTGACAGTGAGAACAATTAACCAGTGGAACAGCCCTCCAGAAGTTGTGGGTCCTCCGTCACTGGAGGTTTTGAAGAAGAGACGGGACAGCC